>NW_023462806.1:0-16993 GCF_013731165.1 Rhagoletis pomonella | reverse complement strand
TTTTTTGAAAACTACAGGGTTGCTCACATCAAGACGCGGATATATTCACCGCAGGCTAACGCCTCTGAACGTATGAACAGAGAGATTGTTTCGAAAGTTAGAATCTTCCTAAAAGACAAACAGGATCACATGGACTTGGAAAAACACATTCCCGAAATTCTTTCGGTTTTAAGGAGCGATTACCATACGTCGATTCAGAACTCGCCATACTTCGCGCTAATTGGACAAAATAGGATACACCATGCGTCAGCCTATAACTTACTGCAGAAACTTGGTAGCCTAAGACAGCACGAAGTTCCGATTACAAGCAGAGCTGGCAAGTTAGCAAACATTCGTGAACACATACGGAAGAACCTTGAGCAAGCGCAAGACAGAGTAGCCAACACGTACAACAAACGTACGAGGGTTGTGAATTACCGGAAAGGACAAGAAGTATTTCGGACGAACTTCACTCTTAGCAATTTTAAGCAAGGCATAAATGCTAAATTCTTGCCTAATTATATTAAGCGTCTTGTTCTGCGAAAAGTAAGAAATGCTTTGTACGACTTAGAAGACTTGAATGGCAACCCGATCTGTAGGTTCCATGCATCTAACGTCCGGCCGTGACAATGTTATCCGTCACGAATGGCGATCCGAAAGTAAAGAATTTTTTCACCAAATTTGACTATCACGTTTTTTCTCAAATTTTTATATATACACGTTTTTCCGCAATCTCATTCGGATCATCTTTTCGGAGTTTTGACGAGTTCTCCCTTAAGAAAATGTCTCTTGGGTCGCAAAACCATAATGAATAGAAAACAAAATAAATATATACACATTTTTTTAAAGCCTCCGGTCGGCTATAAACTCGCGGCCAAGTGTCGTTTTCAGGACAGCATGCCCTGTGTTCTTCTTAGCGGTATTGAACTAGAGGTAGGCTTCTCTGGCCTAAACAAATAGAGAACCACAGCAAAGCCGGACTTGACTGTTGTTCCAGGGCTTACTCGGTATAATTCTGACTCAAGCATTTCTAAAAGAACGCTAATTCAATCTATACTGATTATACGACCAGGATGGAGTTTTGATTCCAATTTGCTGGGTAAACTCTGACCCAACCGTAGATTTCTTACCAGAATTACTATAAACCACCCGGACGTACTGATACCCCAGATTGAACCTTTTAAAACATTAAATTCATTGTTTTGCGAATACAAGAATGATAGGAGTCCGACTCAATATTAAATAAATCAGTAGACATATTGTTCCGGAGGCCGACTATACAAAACTGATCCACCCAGCATTACAAGCGAATACTGACGTGGAAAATAGTATAAGCGTTAATTTCAGTGGTCACGTATCATAGAACTAAACTTATTAGACTACCAATACTGAGTCCTACGAACTCTAACTGCTACCTGACGTAACTACCCTTGTTTTTTTAGACTCTATATCTGAGTCGTTCCTAGGGTGGCCAGATGCGCTGATTTAATCAGTACATGTGCTGATTTTTTTCTATTGTACTGATTTTTAAGACCCCGAAATCAGTACGCAAAATCTACTGATTTTTTGTGTTTTTACTGATTTTGTACTGATTTTTACATTTAATAAATACTTTTGTAAATTGGTGTAATTGACATTTGCTTAAGGTTTACATGTTCAAAACAATGGTTTTTGACAACTCATACGTGTAAGCAGATTGAAACCATTATTAAAAAGGTGTCAGCTTGCAATTGTTTCGTTTCCTATGATTTCGCAAAATAACAAACTGTTTGGATGCAACCCACGATTTGCAGGTTTTACAGGATTTACAGGAAAAGCTGGTTTCGCCATTAATAAATCTTATGAAAGGTGGTGGTGAGTTAATCATATTTTAAATACACTGAGAAGAATGACAATAAGAGATAATGTTTTGATTATAATTAAACATCCACTGAGAAATCGGCTGTCAGCATGTCAAACTTAAGACGACTACTGCTACGATGCAATGTAAGTTCTAAAAATTTGGAAAAGGTGCAAACTACCGACTCTTGGATATGATATATGTAGCTTTGAATGTGAATGTTGTATTTAATAAGCACACCAACTAAATATGTTTTAAATTTGTAGCTTAAAATATGCAAACAGATTCTGACTCCAGCTCGTCTTCTACTGAAACTGAATGATGATGATGAATGGGCTACAAATTTTTTTTTTTTAATTTTCTCAATTTTTATAAATTTTCTAGAAAGTTTGAGATTTCAACTCACTTATCTTTTGTTATAGAATTAACTATATTTTTATAAAAAAATTAAATTAAGTAAGGAAAGAAAAAAATTTTCAAAACCTGTCAATACATTTTACTACTATTTTCGTGAGCACAGCTGTACATACATACGTAATACCTTTGATTTGTTTTAAAGTAATGAATTTTCAAAGTATTTTATTTCTATTCGTTATTTTTTGTTAAATTAATGGGCTGTTATTTGTTTGTTATATTGTTAATAATAAAAAATGCGCTTAAAAATGAGCTGATTTTTAGGGCTTTGTACTGATCCCAACTGTACTGATTATGTCACTATAATCTCTTCTGATTTTACCACTTAATTCTCTTGCCGGACGCCTTGCAGAAAACAGTTAACCCTTTTTCCTGTTCGCTTCTGTGTCGAGTGTTGTGGGTTACTGTTCACAGCACAGGAATCTAAATGTCTCAGAAAATTCACCAACTAAGATTGTTACAGAACGTACGGCAACGCATAACCTGAAATGAAAGGTATGCCACTTTGACAATGGGTGACGGGGTTGCCACTACAGGGAACATTACCGTCTAGCACATAAAAGGCCTAAAAGTGGAAAAGAGACGACCACACTTTTAAACAAGGCACGTTAGGCTGTATCAGGGGGCTCCAGCAGCCACGGATGAGGGTGGGCCAGCACCGGGCGTCACAACTCCACCAGTGGCGCCCTTATATTCGGCCATAGTTTTCTTTTGTTTGTTCATTTCCTTTTTATTTAAATTTTAGTTTGGATTTCCTTTTTGCCGATTTCATATTTAATGGTAACGTTCTTTTTTAGTTTTTTTTGTAACTGTTTTTGTTTTTGAAATTAACAGTAATGAATGCAAGAGCCCAGCCCAGCCGACATGACTAGCCATAGTGTACCCTATTGTGTCATGCCCCATGCATTCACTGCTGCTCACACAGTATGCGTACCATAAAACATTTATTGTATAACTTGTTTCATACAAATTAATCTTAATATATAACCAACTTAAAAGATAGGATAGTTTTGAATTCGAGAAAAATTTTTTTTTTCATCGAAATTTTTTCTATGCTCCTCGCTTTGTTCTTATCTTAATATATAAAAATATCGTGTCACTGTGTTCGTTTACGCTAATCTCCGAAACCGCTTAACCGATTTCAATGAAATTTTGTGGCTGTATATTGTCGGTTCCAAGTTAAAAGATAGGATAGTCTTGAACCCGAGAAAAAATATTTTTTTTTCATCGACATTTTTCCTATGCTTCTCGCAACGTTATTAAATATCACGTGTCGCTATGTTCGTTTACGCTAACTACAAACTGCCCATATCCCAAGCAAGAGTTTTCCAATGTTTTTCGCGGCTAGGCTTCGTATGTATGTTTATGTTGGGGAGCAGTGTTGCCGTTTTGATACATATGTATCCAATTGGATACATTTTCGCCTTAAATTTTGAGGGATGCTTCGTATTTTTCCTCAGTGTAAATGTGGATACCTTTTCCCATAAATATTCGTAAGTTGAAGGAAATTTTTTTTATTTATGTACGAACTTTTATAATATTTTTAACAGTTGGATCCTCCAAGCAAGACATTTTCCTTTAGTCTTGTCACTTTGAAAAATTAATTTTTTAGCTACATAAACGTGCATTTCATAACACAAAGTATTTTTCCGACCTGTAGTAGTTAACTGTAATGCAAAAAAAATCAACTTTTACATCCCGAGCAACCCTTCTCTTAGGATTCAAAGGAAATTGACAACCATGCAGAATTTTCAGCAATAACTTTACTGTACTAAAATTAAATTATAAATTATAAATTTTTAGTTATATGTCGTTAAGCGAGAATTCAAACAAGCCGGAAAATAAATTTTTCTTGAAGGCGTAATTTATAGACAAATACAAGTTTTTGAGTATTTTTTTTTAATTTCATAGATAGCTCCCAATCCACCAGTTTGATTGGAAAACATTGTAATCATAATAGCAGGAAATAAAAATTTACTGAACTAGGAAACATTTTTTGCATGTATTATTTGTGGGAAGCTAATCGTAGTAATAAATATCGAACATGCGGAAACTTTGGCCCGTTGTTGTAGTCAGTATTTTTCCATTCTTAGAAACATATCTGCGAAACAAAGGCCCGTAGTTATAGTCAAAATTAAGTCGACACTAAAGTTAGTTGTAGCTTTTTTGACAGATATCCCATTGAAAATTATGTCAAAAAGCTGCAACTAACTTTAGAGTCGACTTAATTTTGACTATAACTACGGGCCTTTGTTTCCCAAATCCGTGTCTAAGGATGGGAAAATACTGACTACATGTTAATAAGTTTGTTAAGGGGCCCGTGTTTCTCTTCCATAGATGTACACTGTAAAAATGTCCGCTCTTTTCGGTGGATACATTTGGATACAGTATTAGATTTTTATGGATACTTTAAAGGCTAAGTGATAACTTGGGCAACCATCAAATTGGCGGCTTCAATTAAAATTTCAATTCAAGCAACTATCTATGAGACAATCTAAAAGCTTTTGATGCTGATGTGTGTGAAGAACGTATCCCTCCAAATATAAGAAGTGTGTTGAAGAAATGTATCCTCTTAGCATGGGAGTAACGAAAAAGTCGTGCTTAAACCAGTTAACTTTTTTTTTTTTTTTTTTTTTTTTGCTCTCACTAAATGCTTTTGAGATATAGGATGTTAATTCAAGTAAATTTGTAGAAGTTGATTTGCCCTTGAAAAATCCATGTTGACTGTATGAAATGCTTGATGTGATAGAATGCGTCAACCGATTTGTTATAATTGCTTCAAATAATTTAGGAATTGCAGAAAGCTTAGCTATGCCCCGGTAGTTCTCCACTGAAGACCTGCTACCGCTTTTATGTAAGGGGGTTATGAACGATTCCTTCCAAACAGTTGGAAAAACGCCCTCTTTAAGAGACAAATTAAATAAAGCTGTTAACGGCTCATAGAGATAATCAGCACAATTTCTAAGAAAACAAGTGGGGATCTGGTCAGGACCATAACTAAAAGACTGCTTTAAGGACTTCAGGTAAACTAAAACATCATCGGGAGATATTATAGGGTAATGTATTGAGTTAATTGGACTTAGTTTAAAAGGATAGGCAAAGTTTGCTTGGGAGTTAGTGGAATAATTGGATTTAAAAAACTGAGCGAACATGTTAGAAATTGTTTGATTATCACCAGAGACGGTATTTTGATACTTCATGGCGGAAGGAAACCCCCGTACATTTCGCTTGGAGTTTACGAAATCATAAAATGATTTGGGGTTATATATTATACGTCGTTTGATTTTACACAAGTAATCTTTATAACACTTTTTGTTTAATTCAAAGAACTTGTGACGCAAAAGTGAGTATTTTACATATTATGAGTGTAAGCCGTTTTTTTTGTGTAATCTAAAATAACGTGACTTTCTGTTTTTCAAGTTTCTCAGTTCTTTAGTGAACCATAACTGTGTTTGTTCTTCAGGAACACACATGCGTTGAGGCACATACTTTTCAAATAATCTATGTACAGTACAATTAAAATGTGCAACGCTTTGCTCAACTTTTTCTTTGTATATAGGCCACGACAATTTAGACAATTCTTTATTCAGTTTTTTAAAGTTGGCTTTCGAAAAATCAAAGCGAATATTTGGTTCGTATGTTTGGACATCGCAATTTTGACCATCGTTTATAATTTCGTAAGATATCTCAATAGCAGGGTGGTAGACATCTTCGGGCAAAACTAGTGGGTCACATTTATTTACAGCCGACTTAGATGCATCATCAACATAAACAAGATCTTCTGTTGAGGACTTACTATCACGTTAGCAAAGGTCTGCCTCCTTGCTTATCACACGATCTATTTGAAGGAATAGTTCCTTATGATTTAATGGCAATTTTAAAATAATCTATGAAATTAAATACAATTTCTATTGATTATTTTAATATGTG
Source organism: Rhagoletis pomonella (assembly GCF_013731165.1). NCBI lineage: Eukaryota > Metazoa > Arthropoda > Insecta > Diptera > Tephritidae > Rhagoletis > Rhagoletis pomonella. The sequence goes on along the minus strand of NW_023462806.1, from coordinate 10,830 downwards.
GCATTCAATGATATGAAAAATACTAAAGCTTTCGATCGAAAATCTCCCAGGCAAGGCAGACGAAATTTCACGTCACTTTTTATTTCTGTTTCTGTTTCCTTTTCTTATGTTGCAAAAGTTTTCTAATTATGATGATCCCGTTTGGCAATTTCTTGGAAAAATGGTCGAAATGTGTCGCTTAATATGTAGTTCGTAGATTCACCAAAATCAAATTTTATTACTTTCGCATTACATATCTGCCTACATGGAATATAGAAGACAATGCTTTCCGGAAGTTAAACTGCGCCCAAAACACCATTACATTTGGCACTACCCTAATCTTATAAGAAAATTTGGTCCTTTAAAGCATTTGTGGACTATGTGTTTTGAGGAAAAACATCAATATTTTAAGAGAAAGACATCACGGAACTTTAAAAATATAACATTAACGCTTGCCGAAAGTCTCCAGTTTGTTTGAGGACAGATTTAGGTTAAACATAATTTGCAATTCTGCTAAGCAAATTTCTGAAAACATTTACTATTTTACAATACCCGAAAACTTTTAATTTGTAACAAAAATTATCTCATTTAACAATAATGAATACAGAGAGAATGATTTCGTTGCAATATCAAATCCGTTACAGAAAAAGATATTATCATAGCTTATTTTCGTTATTTATTGGAAAAGAATTTTAAGTCCGGCTCTTTCAAAATTGTATGCACAAAATATTATATAAATAATTACATTTACAATTTACATTAGTATAAGAACGTATAACAGTCAAATAATGGATGAATACACATGCAAGGTATGGAGTTCTGACAGGCGCATCAAGAAAGTGTTTATATCGACACCATCAATGGAGCTTATTATCGAACAAGGTACACTTTACTTATACATATGTAATTGAAAAATATTAATAATAAGCATTTTAATTTTGGCTATAGCTAAATCATTTGGAATTCAGGGAGCCACATTAGTTTTGAAAAGTGATGGATCGGAAATTTGCAACGATTCTTTGCTCGAATACTATATGAAAAACAAGCAAATATTTATGCTTTTAATGGACCCTGGTGAATGGACCAAGAGAAATTCCTCATTTAGGCCACTTATGGAAAAACAAAGCAGCTGCATTTCTGAAGTCGTCCAGATGGCACCTTCTACATCAAATTACCAAAGTCAAAATAGAGAAAAAACTTTATTCAGTGAGGAGGATTCGACAAAGGAAGGCGGGATATGTGATGATCAGTGTTATGTATTCACGCTATCATCCGAGTCCGTACATTTGGAGGAAACAAACTCTACAACTTTGTCAATGTCCAGCGGCGCCTTAACGTCTGCGTCAGAGACCACAGGCCGTGCAAAGCAGTTATTTGAGTAATTTAAAATACTATGGGAAAAAGTTCCACCAAATATCATGGACAAATTAAACAAAAAGCAGAAATTGGGCAAATTATTAAATGTTTTCGTAATTTAATAGTTGACGAGATGAGAATGTTATCATTGTTCTTACCGATGGGTATCTTGCGAATGGTAAGACTGCTTTTACACAGTTCAAGTATTGAATTCAATTCTGCTCGCATGTGGAAGAGAGGGGGTGAGAAGAAAAGGGACGAGTACACATGCGTCTGTACCGTCAAGTCTTTTCAACTTTCCTGCTTTGCTTTTGGCATTTTCGTTGCTTCCCATTTAAAGAACCAAAAACTTGAATTCAACAGAATTGAAACGTGTAAAAGCAAACAGAAAACACAAAAGAGAATGAGCAAGAATTGCTTTCAAGTACTTGAATCATGTAAATCGGGTGTAACACAACAAGCTGTAACTCGCTTTCCGAATTCTCTTATGGAAAAAGACAACGAAGGAAACATCACCTCAACCTCCACCTGACAATAGTGCGAAATGGAAATAACTTTCTAAATCGTTCTCCAAACTGCAACAAAATGAATTCTGATTCAACCATTCCTGTAAAACAAAGAAGGCGCTCGAATCTCCAACAACAAACGTGTAGTAATTGGCAGCCTTAAAATTTGCTATCGTCGGATTCTGTATTGTCCGGAGAATATAAGCAAAACTACTTAAAAAATATGCATGGAATGACGAATACATGTGAAGAAAAAATTGTAATTAACATGTATATGAAGGACTGTTATGCATGCAAAGAAAATGTTTCAACAATATGGAAACTATACCATCATTCGCTCAAATACAGACTGAATGGCCGTATATTTTTCAAAGCGAATACTTATTTCAACACTTTGAAGAGATGATGGGCATTGAATCAGATTTGTTTACAGAGAATTTCCAAAGAGACAAGGAAAAGGGTTTTCTCCTTTTTAATAAATTAAATAAAAATATCAGAATCGAAGATTAAAATCCAATCGTGTAAAATGCGGTATTGCAAACCACTTTGGCGAAGATATAAGCTTTTTATTTATGAATTTTGTGGTATGTTTTAATAAGAGTTCATTTTAAGCAAAGCATATCATTAAAAAATATTAAATTTTAAATAACATGTGCATATATATTTCAGTTTGGAACTAACAAAAATGTTATGATAGCGAAAATTCCAACAAGTACACCTTTCATTGCATTTCTTGGTAAGCTTTTTTTATATAATTGTACAAGTTTCAAGCTATGTATGGTATATTAACCAAGAATAATTTATTTTTAAGAAAATTACGTTTTTAAGGAAAATATTGTAGTATATATTTTGATCGAGAAAGTTATCGTTGCAACCAGAGACATAACTGTTATAAGGAATATCAAAAAAATTGGTCCATAACTATTAAATTAAATATAAATAAGATTTTGTTACTTTACATAATAGTTATTTTTAAAAATAAGTTTTGCTCCCCTATAAGTGTTATTCACAATATAATCTTTTTTCCGTCGCTCGTAACTTTTATTTTCGACTTTTTTGCTTTTACGTCGCTCAGTGAGTGTTATTCTCAAGACAAAATGTTTCCCGTTGCTCATAACTTTTATTTTCGACGTTTTTGTTTTTACGTTGCCTGGTAAGAGTTATTCCTAAGACAAAATTTTTTCCGTTGCCCATAATTTTTATTTTCGATTTTTTTCTTTTTACGTTGCATAATAACTGTTATTCTCAATGAAAATTTTTTTTTCGTTGCTCGTAACTTTTATTTTCGACTTTTGTTTCTTTACGGTATTCAGTAAGAGTTTTTTCTAAGGAAATTTTCTTTCCGTTGCTCAAAATTAGACATACGAATGTAAGTGTGTTTAAACAAAGATTCTTTAAAAAGAACATTAATGATAACTAATATCACTGGATGGTTCCGTGCGCAAAAGTGGAAAACTTTTGACTGCCATTCACCTGGGAGTGGCCAGAAGCGATTCTTGTGCGTACGGTTCAAATCGCAGTTTACAACGTCCGGATATTTATATCCATGTATCCTCTGGGTAGCAACCAAACACCCGTTTGGGAGCGAGCTAAAGTGAGAAGGCATAAAACTTCGCGTGCGCTGGGTTTGGGTCCCGCCACGTTAAAACCCCGCCCAATGAAAAATAAAAAACAGCCTCGGATGAGACCCCCTTTTTCTGATGACGACCAGGGCAAACGTATAAAGGACTATGATTTAAGGGTATGCACCTGGAATATCCGGACCCTTAATGGGGAAGGTGCCTCTGCCCGGCTGGTTGATGTCCTCGGGAAGACAAAGGCTGACATCACCGCCATCCAAGAAATGCGATGGACGGGGCAAGGAAAAGTAAGCATGAGGCCTTGCGACGTCTACTACAGTTGCCACGTAAAGGAGCGCAAATTCGGTGTTGGATTCGTGGTAGGAGAGACACGACACGATGTCAAAATGGTGCTTGGGGATTTTAATACCAAGGTGGGCAAGGAAGGGATCTTTGGCGCCGCTGTCGGAAAATTCAGCCTCCACGACGAAACGTCCGATAACGGACTGAGGCTGATCGAGGGCCAAACATCGACTCGGACCACTATCTTGTTGTAGCCAAGATACGCACCCGCCTCTGTGCAGCAAAAAATGTGCGCCCGACAATGCAAGGAAAGCTTAACGTCGAAAAACTGCAATCACAACAGACGGCCAATTTATCAACCACTCGACTCAAACACCTGCTCTCTGGGAGCACTCTTCAACAATCCGACATACGCGAGCAGTGAAACCATATTTCCCGGTCATTAAGTAGAAGAAGAAGTAGTTGGATTTCAGCGAGCCCGAAAGAACAACTGGTACGATAAGGAATGTCAAGAAGCCGCAGAGAAAAAAGATGCCACCTACAGGGCCACGCTGCGATCGGGCACAACGCACAGTGTATCATTTCCATATTCTAGAAAAGATTAATTACATTATTTTATGTCGCCAAATTTCAAAACAACGTCAAGAATGTTTTTAGAAATGCCTAATAAAGACGAAACAATAATAACTAAAAAATTTAAATCAAAGTGTATGGCTGGACGGGGTTTGATTTGGAAAATTACTGAGCGCAATAATATTTAAACTTGTATATTTGAAACTGAATCTCAATGTTTAATTTGTCGGTGTTATGTTACTTATGCAACAATTGCTAAAATATCATTTTGGTCTTATTTTTTTAGGTATGCTCTTTTTAATGAATATACATTTTTGGGATTTTAGTAAACTAGGACTTAGTATTTCATGTTAAAGTAAAACGATGTTGACTTAGACTTATTTTTAGCAAATTATTATTTTTATTAGACTCGAAAACTCGTTATCCGCCACTATTCGATAAAGTTTGTATCTCAGTTTATTTGCCACTCCTCTTAGACTTTATACAACACAATTTTAGCTGCTGGAAAGTGCAGGTTTTGATGAAATTTTCTTTTTTCTGGCCTACTGGAATTTTATTTTCTTCGCGTAATTCATTTTCATTTTATCTCGACCGAGACAAATTTTTATATTTTTGCTTTGAATAGAGAAAGCCTGATTCATTACCTTTCCAATGGTATCCCATTTTTGTAAATAGAGCAAGAAATATTGAACTTATAACGGAATTTTGTTGACCCAACTTGACTTTTTTATCGATATTTTCCACGCCCATAATTAAAAAAATATATTTATTTTTAAGTCCATTTCTGTTAGTTTATAATTCCTTGTTATAGGGAAATTCTAAATATCAATTTTGGTCATTTTAGCCTTTGTAGTTAGTTAAATATTTCAGTTTTTGCATTTTTAAAAATTGCAGTTATATAATAGGGTGGCGTGACAGTAACTATAAATTACCAATTTTTTGTAAAAAGCTTCGCCTATCTTATAACGCACCTTGTGCAAAGTTTCATTAATCTATCTTCAATAGTTTTCGAATTACAGAATTAAAAGCAGCTAGATGGGTCAAATCTTACACTGTGCAACGCGAGCAATGTGGGACCGTTATAGGGAACTGAAGAAGGAAGCGAGACGTATTTGCCGCAATAAGAATAGAGAGGCCGAAATACGTGAGTGCGAAGAGCTTGAGATGCTGGCCGACAGGAAGAATGTCCCAAAATTCTACCAGAGGGTTAGGCGACTTACGGAAGGTTTCAAGACCGGGGCGAACTCCTGTAAGAACAACAATGGCGACCTAGTGGCCGATGTCCAGAATATACTTAAATTGTGGAGGGAACACTTTTACAACCTACTGAATGGTAGCAGCGCTGAAAGTAGTGAAGAAGACGAACCCGAGTCCCCATTCGATGATGATGGAGTAGCTGTCCGACCGCCTGACTATGACGAGGTACGAATAGCGATTACGCGGCTGAGAAACAACAAAGCTGCTGGCGCTGACGGCCTGCCAGCCGAGCTATTCAAGTACGGCGGCGAGGACCTGATGAGGTGCATGCATCAACTCATATGCATAATATGCTCTGCCCAATCCACAAGAAACGCGACCCCGCCATACGCGCCAACTACCGCGGAATCAGCCTTCTAAGCATAGGTTATAAGGTCTTATCGAGTGTATTGTGCGAAAGACTGAAGCCCACCGTCAACGAGCTAATTGGACCTTATCAGTGTGGCTTTGGGCCAGGAAAATCCACCATAGATCAGGTATTCACAATACGCCAAATCTTGGAAAAGACCCGCGAGAATAGGATCGACACACACCATCTATTTGTCGATTTCATAGCCGCTTTCGACAGCATGAAGATAAGTTGCCTTTATGCCACGATGTCTGAATTTGGTATCCCCGCGAAACTAATACGGCTTTGTAAAATGACGTTGAGCAATACCACCAGCTCCGTCAGAATAAGGAAGGACCTCTCCGAGCCGTTTGATACCAAACGAGGTTTCAGACAAGGGGACTCCCTTTCGTGTAATTTCTTTAATCTGATGTTGGAGAAGATAATAAGAGCCGCAGAACTGAACCGCTCAGGTACAATACTTTACAAGAGCGTACAATTGCTGGCGTATGCCGACGACATCGATATTATCGGTAAAAACAAGGGCTACGTCTGTTCTGTCTTCTCGGGATTGGATAGAGAAGCAAAGCGAATGGGTCTGGTGGTGAACGAGGACAAAACGAAGTATCTCCTGTCAATACACAAACAGTCAGAGCATACGCGTCTTGGCACTCGCGTCACTGTTGACAGTTACAAGTTTGAAAAAGTAGACGACTTCGTTTATTTGGGAACCAGCATTAACACCAATAATAATGTCAGCCTTGAAATCCAACGGAGAATCACTCTTGCCAACAAGTGCTACTTTGGGCTGAGTAGGCAATTGAGAAGTAAAGTCCTCCCTCGTCGAACAAAGATCACACTCTATAAGTCACTCATCATGCCTGTGCTGGTGTATGGCCCGGAGTCATGGACAATGAAAGCATCTGATGAGACGGCTCTTGGAGTTTTCGAGAGAAAGATTTACGGACCTTTACGCGTTGGTGATGGCGAATATCGCAGACGATTTAACGATGAGCTGTATGAGCTCTACAATGATATAGACATAGTGCAGCGAATTAAAATTTAGCGGCTCCGCTGGTTTGGCCATGTCGTTCGAATGGACAGAAACGCTCCTGCTCTGAAAATATTCAACGTGGGCCGCGATGCTGGTAACAGAGAAAGAGGAAGGCTTCCTCTGCGTTGGAAAGACCAGGTGTAGAAGGACTTGGCTTCACTTGGCATTTCCAATTGGTGTCAGTTAGTACAGAAGACAAATTACTGGCGTGCTGTTTTGGACTCGGCCAAAATCGCTTAGGCGGTTACAGCGCCAATAAAGAAGAAGAAGAAGAATATCACTCTGTTCTCGACATTTGACAACTCCACTTTTTTCAATAAATTGTTTATTTAACTTGAGCAGAGTTTTGACTCTTAATATGTGTCAAACTTACTATAAATTTGTGGTTTACGCTGATAATCCGTTACAAAGCTAGATGGCCAAGGTACTTAGGGGACGCGGTAGATACTACATACCAGGGCAGGGGCGCACCCAGGAATATATTTTAGGGGGGGTTTATATTTCTGAAGATATATCACCGGAAAATACTGAAAATTTGCTTGATAATACGCTCTTTAAAATACATTTATGCAAGTTTTATGTACAGTATGTAATAAATAAATAAACGTTTTAAAATTCATAAACTGCACTTTATTTACATTAGATTAACAGTACTCAAACACTTTTAACCGACTTCAAAAAAGGGGAGGTTATCAATTCGCCGGAATACATAACTTTTTTACCACGTGAACCGATTTCAATAATCCTTTTTTTATTGGAAAGATGGTACCTCAAGCGTCGTCCCGTAATTTGGTTTAGAGATCCGATGATTGGATCATGAAGAAATTAACGGTACCCCTAAATTTGTATATGAGAATTGAAGTCGGTTGTGTTCTTTCCTTAAAAACTACTTGTTTAATAAAAAGTTCTATAAACTCAAGATGCGCTCAACTTTCAAAAGTACCTAATAAAAAATTTTAAACAGAGTCAGTAAAAATAAATGTATTGATTCCATGAATTTTTGCACTTTTATGTTTATTTTTTCGATTTCTGGTTTCTGGTTTTCGATAAATTTTCCCGATTGCTAAATTTTTTTAATATTTCGAGTTCCGAAAAAATTAACTGAACTCTCAAGAAAAACGAAAAATTCATATAAAACGACGGACGAGAAATGGAAAAGAAATTTTCTTCTACCAAATTTGCATAAATCAGTTTGCAGCTCTCAAGAAAAAAATGCTCGTATATTTATTTCCTCATGAAAATTTACAGCAAAAGCAAAGCGCTTTTTCAAGCAACAGAAATTATAATAAATATTTCTTGGGAGCTGGATTCTTAGCTTTAAGATACAGTTTGTATTGGAGGTTATTAGCTTTAGGGGGGGTTTGAACCCCAAAACCCACCCCTTGTGTGCGCTAATGTACCAGGGCATTCAATCCCGGGAATCCCGGAATTCCTGGATCCCGGACACTTTTCCCGATATTTTTACTGATTCATTTACAGAATGAAAGAGATGTTGAAAACGAAAAAATGAATTTATTAGACATGAAATACAGAACACGAATATTTGTATTCAAAGTGAACTTGAGCCATTTGCACTTGGAAGTGAATTTCAGGACCTGCCTGAATAACTGTACTTGTTCAAATATTTTGTGCAAGAATTGTGTAATAACGAAAAATCTGGTAGCAATTGAAAACACAACAAGCCTTTACAGTGTGGCAGAGTTGTTCTTCATTTTACTTTGTTGGCGTTTTTTGGAAAAGGATTTCTGCAAATATGAGTAAATGTTTTTGACACGTAATATAGCTATTTAAGAATACTACAAAATATTTAAACATCAAATTATGTACTTTTTACTAAGGGGCATTATGCTCCCCTATGACCAAATGTGGTGACAATAAATAAAAAGGCGAACCTATTGTAAAATGCAAAAAGGTGTGATGAAGTCGAAATCCCGAAAAATCTCGGGATCCCGGGATTAGAATTTTTGCAACCCGAAATCCCGGGATTGTTAAAATGCTTCGGGATTGAATGCCCTACTACATACAGCCTGTAGGGAAAACACGAACTAGTGAACCAAATTTCTAGTTCAGTACTATTTCTTTTTCGCCAAAAACGAACCAGTGCGATAGTAACTAGTTCCGCACCAGTCCAAAAGCAGTGAAATGTGGTACTTTCACTAAACTATTTTATTTCAAATTTTAAAAGCAGGGAAGGTAATCATTATGATTAAAATAATTTAAATCAGCATTTTATCATTATTTTATGAACTATTATTGAGTTTTATTTTTTCGCTCAAACGGAAATAATTATTATTTGATTTTTATGTTTGGGATTACAAATAATGATTATTTTATGATTTTTATTTTTTCGCGCAGAGATTATCATTAATTTTGAGTTTTATTTTTTCCACTTAAAAATAATGATAATTTATAAAATTGAAAAGGCCATACAGACGCAACCTACTGAAATTTTGACCTGAAAAGTTTGGGTCTTATTCCTCTTATAAGGGTGCGGCTACCTCTCAAAAGGATACGTCGGTAATCACGCTGGTATAGTTTTTGAGTTGCTTAATAATCATTATACTTAGTGATTCCATAAACAAAGGCCAAGATCCTGAAGGACAATTGAGAAAGGAAATGCAGTTGCAGAAAAGAGGCATTTAAAAAAAAAGTGTCAAAATAATTACCACTTTCTCATTAAATTTATTTAAAAATGCAAGCCACCAGAGCTACCTTTTTTTAAGAAAAGACAAATTAATTTTTTTTTATGCAATCCGGCACAGCTATCTTAATTCAGTCAGTCAAAAAAGTTTAGGTACAACGCATTTTTTACAATACGGGCAACTATTTTTTAAATATTTTAGTTTCCGGTAATTTTTTATAAAAATATGGTCAATTCTACAAAAAAATCCCCAAAAATCAGAGTTCCAAACCTTGTGCAAAATTTAAGAAACTTCTGCAAAACTTCATTAAAATAATTCACTTTCTGTTTACGCTCTCTAGAAAAAGTTGAGTTGCAGTTTTTTAGCCCATTCAATTTTAGTATAATGACAATTTTAGTATAATGAAAGCCCAAACAACAAAAAAAAAAATCTAAAAATCAATGGTAAGTCCTAGCTACCCCTGTAGGGAAACCAAGGACTAGTGAATCAAATTTCTAGTTCCGTACTAGGTCTTTACCGCCAAAAAGGAATTAGTCCGATAGGAACTAGATCCCTTCCAGTCCAAAATCGGCGAAAATTGGTACTTTTAAAAAACTAATTTCTTTCAGTTTTTTCACTAGAAACCTATATCTAAAGTGACGAATTTAGAAATAGTTCGGAACTATAGAAAAAGGGATGCAGAACGAACTAAATATTATTTGTCGAATTTAGAACCAGTTCGGAACTATCGAATAAGGGATGCAGCGGGGGGCTTATTTACTTTACATAGATATGTATTTGGCGGCTTTTTCGTTCAAATAGGCTTCTATTCTGTGCTTCGCAGATGCTTTTTCATAGCTTGGTAATACAAAGCTAAAATTTGTGTTAACATTTTAACATCTTGGGACAGTCTGGAATCTAACAAATAACAGCGAGCACCTCTGCAAACTCAGCTACAGCTAAAGGTATGCAAACTTACATTTCTTACAATCATTCAAACAAATTTAATTTCAAATTGAAAACACATTTCTTCCAAAATAACTTAAAATCGCACACACGGAAGAACTAAAAAGATTGAAAAATCATGCACCTTTTTTCTTTCGTCTGTCGATTTTAGAACTGGTTCGGAACTATAGAATTTAGGACTAGTTCGGAACTATCGAAAAAGGGATGCAGCGGGTCTAAATGTACTAGAAGCGCACCAGTTCAGAACTAGAGATTTTCCCCACAGGGACCTCAAACTTACACTTTGTTTTACTAAAATTGAATGGACTAAAAAACTGCGTACTTAACT
>NW_023462805.1:0-16999 GCF_013731165.1 Rhagoletis pomonella | reverse complement strand
TTTTTTTCTGGGAAATACCCCGAAAAGTGTCAAGCGATCACTGGCTGACGTTTTTACTGGAAAAAATGATTATTTTGTTCCCGTGATTTTGTTGTTACTCACTTTTTATTCTAAATTCAGAGAGTAATTGTTTGACATTTTAACAAGATTTTACACGAAAAATATTGGATCAGAGCTTAAATTAAGAGAAATCGGGTAGGATTTGAAAAGTCGACAGCCTTTTAGACACAAAAATATGTTTCCCTGTTGATAATACGCTCAAATCAGACAGATTAAGAAGGGAAATCAAATTTCGCTTTTGCTATTGTGGCGAATACTCTTCAGTTTGATACCCATATTGCAATATTCAATTTATCTTATAAATTAAATTAAATGTAAATTTTCAAACAGGTGGCAACTCTAAAAAAAATACTTTTGGCTGTAAGCTTTCTTGAGCCTCTTTCTTTTGACGCCCATATTGCAATATTCATTTTTTCTTATCAATTTACATAAACTCCAATTTTCAAACAGGTGACAACTCTCTAATTTTTTTCTTCCTATATTTTAAGTTGGACCTCTAGCAATACATCGGAGAAAACTGCATTCAAATCCATGCATTCGTTTTCGAGTGATGCGCGAACAAACATCCAGACAGATAGACAGACAGACAGACAAAAATTCTAAAAATGGTTGATTTGGCTTCTGGTGCTCTAATAAAGACCTCCCACATTAATTTTTCTTTAATATCTATAATGCACAGACATCGACCTGTTACAATTTTATTATATGTATAGATAAATGCGAAATTAATTAGAGGAGAGCGAAACCTGTTCAAAAATTGCACATTGAAGTTTTTAAGGTTTTTTTCAATGGTATGCCCCCGTCAAAGGCAGATAATTCCTCGGCACACCATCTATTTGTTGATTTCAAAGCCGCTTTCGACACCACGAAGAGAAGAAGAAATTTTTGATGTGCAGACTTGGGATGGGTAAATTCGATATTCGAAGCTTCGATATTCGAGTTTTAATCGAATTTTAGCTCCAAAATGGCGAATTTTTGAAGTCGATCTTTGTGTTGCTAAAATTCGGATAAAATCGAATTTTTCCAGAAAAAATCGAATTTCATCTTTATTTCGAAAAAATCAACTCTTCAAATTTTTTCTTTCTGACTAAATTTGCCATCACTGTGTGTGGCACTACATTTGTCTTACGGATTCAAGGAAAAAAATACATGTTTTTCGATCTGATGCATAAAACAAAAAATCTGTGCCGAGAAGGAACTGTTATTCCAAACTCAATTTTAATTTTTTTTTTTATAAAAAAACTAGTTTCTTTGTTGATTTTTTATTTTAAATTTTTAGAGGCTTTTACGTTAGTTGCATGAAGCTTTCGCCTGAGAAGACCCCTAGTAAAATTTTCCGGAGAATAATTTTTTAGAATATATCAATCCATAAACGATCTCCCAAATTTGCTTTTTGCGAGATTTCTTGAAGTAAGGGTCAAATATGACCGTTTTAGGCGGGAGATAATGGGTTAAAATGTTCTACGAAAATATTTCCCAAGAAATTTTAATATATATGTCTTAACCTTTAATTTCGTTTAGACATTTATTTTAACTATTTTTTCGACTTTTTTGAAAACTACTTAGGCCGAGATATGAAAACTTTAGTATGCCATAAAATAAAAATACGAGCTAACTTTTGCAAATCCATCGAGCGTTTTACTACTGGATGGGTAGACATTCAGAAAATGTTAACAATGGATAACAAAATGTTAACCAGCCCGTACTGGCTTCAAGCACCTCAAAAATATTTTAATTGTTGCATAGTATTTTAAGTACAACACTTCTTTAAATAAATTCGGCTTTTCAAACAGGTGGCAACCCTCCCAAATGTAATTAAAAAAAAAAGTTTATTCAAAACCATTTCGATTGATACCCATATTGGAGTAATTTATTTAACTTATTAAATAATTTGATTTTGATTTTCTTACATATGGCACAAAACTAAAACCATGTTACACATCTACATTTCATTTGACACCTACCCCCTTTTTGAAATTCGGACGAACAATACAGATTTTATGACTTGGTGTTAAATATTTAACGCAAACATCTGCGGAAGCGTTCATTTGAATTTGATTTTCTAACCTGTGGCAACCCTTTTCATAGAACTAAAACTATATTGCAGACCCAAAGGACAAGCCTTTAATTCGACTCCTAATTTTTTTAAATACAGATTTTATGACTTGGTGTTAAATATTTAACGCAAACATCTCCGAACTCGATTAAGAAGTTTCACTTCAAAAAAATTTTGCGAAATTCGAAAAAATTCGAATTAAATCGAATTTGCACCACCGAATTTCGAATCGAATGGTTGGGCAATGTTCGAAATTCGGAAACAATCGAATTTCCACCCCCCACTACCCATCCCTAGTGCAGACATCTTAGATCTCGGTATGAGTAAAATTTTCGATAACGAAGTAGAAATTTTTTCGCTGCTTTTTGTGTAACCAGGCAGAAAATCTGTATTTGCTTCTTTGATATAGGAAGTCACATTTCTGGAATAGTTAAGGGCTATTACAGCCCCATTTTGGCACTAGTTTACGACTCGTTTAGGACAATTTCGGAATCATTTCGGGACCGGTCCATGATCATTTCTGGCCTTATTCAAGACTACTTGAGGACCATTTTAGAATTTGTTGAGGACCATTTCCAGACTAGTCCGGGACTTCTTCAGAAACCTTTTGGGACTAGCTGGGGACAATTTTTGGTTTAGTTCGGGATATTATTGGGACTTATAAGGGACCATTGCAGGGCCGTCTGAAGACTTGTTCGACATCATTTCGGGACAAGTTCACTTTTTTGACCGTTTCGGGGCTAGTTTAGGACTATTTCAAGAACACTAATTTGGGACCTTTTTTGTAGTACATAGTCAGGACCCATTTTGGCACCGTTTAAAGACTTATTCGAGACCATTTTGTAACAAGGTTTTGTCTGTTTCATAACCGCTTCTGGACAGTTTTATGCCTAGTTCGGGGTAGCTCGAAGCTAGTCACGAAAAGATCCTAAAATAGTGCACCTGAAAAAAATCATAAGATGAAATGAAAAAATGACGAGATGAAATGTTTAATTTCAAATCTAACCTATTTATGTATGTACATAACTGAATCGTCTGATGCTTTGCCAGAAGTTTATCCATAAAATTAGAACCAAATCCACAACTTTTAGAATTTTTGTCTGTCTGTCTATATGTTTGTAAGGCCATCACTCGAAAACTAATGTATGGAATTGATTGAAATTTTCACCGATGAACTGCTAGAGGTTCAACTTAAAATATAGAAAAAAATAGAGTTGCCACCTGTTTGAAAAATGTAGTTTAAGTAATTTGATAAGATAAAGTAAATATTGCAATATGGCTGAAAAAAGAAAGAGGTTTGAGAAGGCTTGAAGCCGAAAATATTTTTGTTGAAGGTAGCCACCTGTTGAAAATTAGAGTTCAAACTAATTGATAAGATAAATTGAATATTGCAATATGGGTATCAAACAGAAGAGGTTTAGGCAAGGCGAATTTATACACGGTGGTGTTGTTAAAGCAGCTGATTTCTTCGCCTTACATGTATTTTGTTTTTGCTTTTACTCATTTGACAGCACACTCATCAAAGCAAAAACAAAATACATGTAAACGTTGTGGCGAATTGAGATTTGACATAACACCCGCAATAGAAAATACATGTGGTTGTTGTAATCTAAATTCGCCATTAACACCACCTTGTATAAATTTGCGTTGGATTTAAGAAAGTTTCCCGCCGAAAATATTTTTGAGGAGGGTTGCCACCTGTTCGAAAAATTGCACTTGATAGTAGTAGGTTGAATAAGGAAATGAATTAGCAACAAGAGTTTACGGAGTTTACATAGAGTTTACATAGCTCAGTGGTTAGCGCTTCTGACTTTGCACAACGAGTATGCGGGTTCGATCCCTGCTGAAGCCTAGAAAAAGAAGTCTGAAGAGGAGATGTGGTGTTCTGCGAAATATTTTTCCTAATAAATATAATCGTGGTACAAAGCTCATTAACAATAATAAAATAAAAGTTATTCAATGAAATTGATAAAATAAATTAAATATTAGAAAAGGGTGTCAAACAGCTAAAAAATACTTTTCAGGCGCAGTGAAGCACGCCGGGTATTTGCTAGTGGCTTTATAAAACCTGCAGCTACACAATCTTAGGGAAGAGTCTCTATCTCTTCCCAATAGCATTTCTGCAACGGAACAGAGTCACTGAAAAATAAAAGGAATAAAAACATTTTCATTAAACACTTTCTTGCCTTTTAAATGCATAGCACAGAAAACTTAATGTGGTGATCTATGAAATTCTTGCACTTCTAAATATGCACGTATGTACATAGTACATAGACAGGTATGTGCACATGCACAATCACATTGCAGGCGACTTGTTCGAATTATGAATTATGACCGTTGATTGGACGCACAGATTATAAATTTAAAGTGCGCTAACAGCGGCCATTCGAAAGCGCCAACAGCGAGGATAATCTTTATGACAATAAATTCTCGAACACAACAGCGGCAACAAGTCTGCAAAACTACGTATAACAACAAAATACTATGAACACAGTTCCATAAGCCTAACAGCAGAGATGTTAACGTAGTAACTGAAATAACCAACGCTTATACGGGCACAGTGCTGGACAAAAGTCAACGAACCGAAGGCATTTTTTGCCATACAAATATGTATGTATGTTAGTATGTACGTGTATTTGTTTGTACAAGAAATGTTTAAACACGTGTAACTCCCGCAATATGCAATGCGCATGCGCACAAACAGCGCAACACACAATTGTTGCATGCCACAAGCGAAATGCTCACGATGCGATTGAATTATTTCTTGCTGATCAATTGGGGAATTGGTGCATGCAGACAATTGGTCAGTCGGTCAACATAACAACAATTGCAGCAACAACAGCGAATATTAACAGAAATGAAGCATTTTGCTTTTTTCTTCTTTTCTTACAGTGCCTGAGATTTTATTCCACCAAAAATCGCATGCGTCTTTGAGTTCATTTATCAAATAATATTTCCTTCTGATTTTACTTTTGCTTTTCTTTCATGCAACATTTATTTGGTCAGAGTTATATTATTTTGCAACACAACATGTCGAATACAAGAAAGTGGTCACTTACAGTAAAATTACATAACACCAAGCTGAACGTTTACTTTTTTCTTCTTTCTTGAGTTTTAGTTGTTATTGTCGTTGTTGTTGTGAATACTTTCTATTCGCTCATATTTGCTTTTATATAGTATTTTATGAGCATGTCCCGTTTGGGAGTAGGAACCAATGTAGTCATTGCTTCATAGTCCGTTGTTGGCGGCAATCTTAGCGAGTGAGTGTTGCTTGGTGTTGCAAGCAATGCGATAAATGCCATTACAAATTGACAATAATGACATAAAAGAGTTGCAACTATTATGGTCATTACTGGCATTTTATGTTTGTATTTATTTTTAAATACATACAGTGCGATTGTCTGTAACTCGCTTTACTTGACAAATATATGTTAAAAATAGTAAATGACTCTAAATGAAGTTTGACGAAAAGTCCATTTTGAGTGCAATATTTTTTTGTGAAATTATCCTTTTCTGTGGAGGGTACAAGGAATTATGTAAATCTGAAAGCGGGATTGAGCGTATTATCAGCTATAACTAGATATGTACATATGAATGTCGGTGCCAGTTTTGAACCAAGTCCCACAAATAACGCAATTGCAAAAAATACCAAGGACGTGAACTGGATGAAATTAGGCCGGTTCGTTTCAGCGGTTCGAACAGTTTATGCACCTTTCTGAGTGGTTCTTCAAAACGGAGTTTTGTCTTCGAACTGGAGGTAAGGTTCAGGAATTTAAAAATGATATATATTTGTGCTATTTTTATTTAGTAGCATTTCAAAACAACTATATGAAGTCATGTACAGGTTGTCCATGACCACCCATCTACCGCCTTTAAATGAAGATTTTTTTTATTGAAAACACACAAAAATATTACTTACAAAATCGGCGATGCTTTATCTTTTGCTCTCCTTTTAATCTCCGGTCTCGACCTGAAGTGGGTTAAACTGACCGAAGGTCCATTTTTTTAAATTAGACATACATATTTGTACTAAAAATAAGGATTATGAGGATTAAAATAGGTAACTTTTGTTTGAAACTCTTTTCTTGTAAGTGCCGTTTTTAACCTCGAAATGGCCTTCGAACTTCAACTCGTCCTTGACCTCTTAAAATAGTGAAAATGCTTTTATTGGAAAAAGATATTAAATACCAAGTCGGGGATGCTCTATCTTTTTAGTATACGGTTTCGACCGGAAGTGCATTATTTTAACCGGAAGTCAACTCCGAAAAAAGTTTTCGACAAAAGGTTATGTATTTTGGTCCACCGAATCCGAATACTTGTAAAAAAAAAAATTTACTTCCGGTCAGATTTAATAAAAGAGCAAATAAAAAGGTGGGAAACATTTTTTTCATTCGAAATTTGTAGAAACGACCATTAAACCTTTGCAAAAAGTGGCTCCTTTTTCGGTACGAATTAAATATTTGTGGAAAATTTCGGTTTGATAAATGGTTCAGTTAGTTCTAGTTCTAGGCTGTAACAAAGCAAGAGACACAGCGACCTGAAAGATCTTTTGTATCCCTTAAAGATGCAGTGTGGTCAAGATACCTTCGGCTTCACTAATGAATCCTAAATGGGCCTTGCTAGGAGAATTATTTATATCGAAGAAAGCGTTAGACGATTGAAGCCTCAAAATGGGTCAGTATTTGTCTGGTTAAAGCCGTACAGTGGCAGAGAATATGCTCTTAAGTTAACCCAAATTAACCCAAAATTTGTTCATCCGCCCGTAGTGAGTATGTACACATAAGCAAAAAGGTTGTGGTTTGAAAATATTCTGTTTAAAAAGTTGAAATCAGTGTTTGTTAAATAAATAACTACAATATGGATGTCAATCAAAATGGCTTTGAAGAAACTTTATTACTAAACTACGTGTAGGAGGGTTGCCACTTGCTTTAAATTAAATTCAAATTGAGTTAAGGGGTATTCGGTAATTTAAATAAGTGTCACAATATGAGCGTCAGACGAAAATTCAATTTAAAAAAATAAAACGAATACTTCATATACAGTTTTTAACCTAAATGTGCTTTTAATATCACGTATTCTAAGTTTAAGTAGAGCGGCTGTGCTTCCGTCACGCCCGCAGTCAATACGAAGTACCTGGACTGATCCTTTTTTTGATTTTTTTCGGAAAGTGTACTAGTATATTTATTTATGTACTGAGTACAATTATTTTTCAGCGAGTTCACATTTACTATATTTAAATTTACGCATTCCAGATATTTTGATAAACTTCCGGTTGAAGTCGTGTAATTTAATTATCTCAATAAAACTGGCAATCAAACGACAAACCTATTGCCACACTTTTCATTTAATCACATCAGTGTAAATAAGTCATTAAGCGAATGTCGATGTTTAATTACCTGAATCAGTGTCCATAAATACAAAAAATGCCAAAGTCGAATGTTAATTACTATAGAACATAGAGCTAAATAACGGTGTACCTGACTAGCATAACTGAATAAATAGTTATGTGGGAATATCCTTAATCAGCATCGGCGAGCACCCACTTGGGAAACAGCTAACACCCAAACGAAATGTAAATATCTACGAGTTTCATGTGTGCGGCACAAACAATTGCACATTTAGAGAATACATTGTAAATATAATTTTCAAACTGACAAATTATTTCAGCAAATGGCGGCATAAATTTTTTGACAACTACCGTTTACGGTTATTTGGTTTTGTGAGTTACGTAATCGCAATTTGATCCGCTTTTTGAGTGTGGCGACTAACGGGGCTAAAACTAACTGGCCAGTAAATGTAACAGTACAAAAACAAGCAAATGGTTTTTCCTTATTCTATTACTGTCCATGGAGTGTGGGTAGTGTTTACTTTTTGTTGTTGTTGTTGTTGTTGTTGTTGTTGTTGTTGTTGTTGTTGTTGTTGTTGTAAGCACCTTATTTTCTAATTTAAAGGCAGCAGAAATTAATAGTGTGTTCTAAAAAATCATTGTATGCCTTTTTTTATGGTTGTTGTTGGTTGAATCTTAATGTGGCTACTGGTATTTAACTGTATACAATAGGTGCTTTAGGTTTGCTTTTCCCAGCAGTGAATCTATAGTGGTATTCACCAAAGTCAGCAAGTGGCCTGGCAGTCTGGCGACGGAACAGATCAGCTCAAGTAACGAATATTGTCAACAGTCATTGCTTGAGCTCATCTGCTCTTTTACCAGAGTGCCTGCGAGTGTATTTCTGTCATGAAAAAAAAGCTTATCATGTAAATACAATCGCCGTTTGGAGACGGCGCGAAACTATAGGTCCCTCCACTTTGTGTGACAACATCAAGGCGCACGCTGTTAATCGAAGAAGAAGCTTGGCCAAAAACACTAACATATTGTGTAAACACCAATATATTGTATTATTATTTCATGAGTGGACACTGCTACTGTAAAGCTCCCATCTTTAATGTACGAAGACGTTTTGTGACCATTTGGAAAGTGTCCCGTCGACCCCCTCACGGGTGTGCCACTTGAGGATAGTGTGATATAAGAAAAAAAAAACAATTAGCTATATGTATATATATGTATATTTATGATGTTTTGTTGATAATGTCATTGATGAAAACATGAACACTTAATTTTATAACTACAATCTTTGTACTGCTTAACTTACTAGTTACAACACCAGGTGGCACATTCTAGTCCAGACATTAAAACGTCTATCTTTTTATTCGATCTGTACTACTGTGTTGCTGCTGATTGCTGTTTGTTTGTGTTCAAAGTGGAGACTTTAGCGCCGCCACTGCTGCTTGTGTGGTACCTGCAACTTACTTGCAACACTGCGTCCGGCCATTGCTTACTCGCTCAGATATTCGCATTGTGTATTTGTTTTACTCAGAGTGCACTTTAATGAGATGATAATTTGCCTGCCGACACGATGTTGGCTATTCTTTGGCAGGTTGAAAACTGTCCAATATGGATTTATGGCTCTGATTTAATTTTCGGCCGGCAAAAATTGCTGCATTATTGGCGTGAATTGTCGGTGCACATTTAGGGGCAACAATGTAAGCAGTACATGCAAGTGTAGCAACTTTCATTTACAAAACTACGGCAAACACTTGTTGATTTCTCAATACCACGCGATTTTTTTTGCTTTTTCGCATTTATGAAATGCATGGCTTTAAATGTTGGTGCAATATGTATTTGTGGTATTAATGGAATAACGTCGGAGTAAAATAGCACATGCGCTCATTGCATTAATTTTTAATATTGCATTTTTATGCAAAGTCCATATTATAAGAAATTCAAGTCAAGAAAAAACTCATTGAACCAATGAAGTTACAAAAAAATTAACTTAATAGAAGGAAAGGAAAAATTTGCAACACTTGTTTGTTTATTTGCTTGCTTATACATACATCACAGTCACATTTATATGCGAAAGCAAAATAAGTAAATTTGTAATAAAGGCATTCATGCAACCATTAGACTTCAAATGTGGTGGTGGCAACATACAACATGCAACAATTTTGAGGAAGTATTGCAATGCGGCGAAACATGTTCCGAACCCTCATAAACACATCGATTTTATGGTTTTCATAATTTTTTCTGAGCTGCAAAAGCACACACGCATAGCAAAAAAAAAATTAAATAAACAAATCCAAAATGCAAAAACAAAAAAATTATAATTTTAAAAGAAAGGAAAAAAGCGAAAAAACAGCTAGCCAAATCAACGCAAATGCAGACTGAAAACAAAAACAGTTGTACGACTAAATACCTAGTTCGAGTATGTGTGTATGTATGTTTACTTCTATGTGGCATGCAACATATGCATTTTTATTTATGTGACGTTAAAACAATTATGAAAATCAATGCAGCGCCGATTGTAGCATTTTCCTGTTGGCTGCATGTGTAAGTTTATATTAATGTACCCTGCCGGAAATGGGACTAGTTTATAGCTAACTATGAACTAACTAGCCGTTGACTAGTGGTAACTATTGATTAACTATTTCCTTTGGC
The DNA here is from genome assembly GCF_013731165.1 of Rhagoletis pomonella. Classification (NCBI taxonomy): domain Eukaryota; kingdom Metazoa; phylum Arthropoda; class Insecta; order Diptera; family Tephritidae; genus Rhagoletis; species Rhagoletis pomonella. Next base: position 6,893 of record NW_023462805.1, on the reverse strand, counting down.
CATAACTAACTACTTTTGAAGGGCCATGACCGCAAAATAGTGAGAACTGATTTCCTCTGCATTAGATGTCAACTAACTTGTAGCTAACTACTTTTGGACATAAATTATAAAAAAAACAAGTAAGAAAGGCTAAGTTCGGGCGGAGCCGAACATTAAATACCCGGCGCAAGTATTAAATATATGTTTTTTCACCCTTCCGAAACCTTCCGCTAGATGGTAAGCCGAGTTGTAACAATTTTGAGTAAATTAGCGTCCTTCAATTTCGAAATATTGAAGTTTCAAGCATTTCTTAAATTTACCGTTATATGAGAATCGGCCGTTATATTAGTCCGATTTCAATAATTTTCAACGTTTTGCTTACACGTGGCAAGTACAATAACCATACCGAGTTTGGTGCAAATTGGTAGAACGGTTACCGGTATACTTATATGTGATCATAAGTGGGCGGTGCCACTCCCATTTTCCAAAATTTTACCATAAACATCTTTCTTGGTAAAGAATTGTTGCAAGCATCAATTTTGAAAAAATTAGCTTCAATATTTAATGATTTATCGAAGATTTTGTATTTCTCTAAATTACCGTTATATGGGATGTGGGCGTGGTTATTGTCCGATTTTATAAAGTTTCGGCGGTTTTTTATGCTGTACCAAGGCCAACAACTGTGCCAAGTTTGGAAGAAATTGGTGTAGCGGTTACCAAGATATACACATGTAACCATAAGTGGGCGTGGCTACGCCCATTTTCCAAAAATTTATAATATTCTTATTTTTCGTCTAAAACTTATTATAAATATCAATTTTGAGTGAATAATCTCCAGTAGTTACTAAAATATTGCAGTTTTCGTATTTCTGAAAATTACCGTTATATGGGAAGTAGGCGTGGTTATTGAGCGATTTTAAAAATTTTCGGCCATTTGGTATGTTATGCGAAGGCCAACAACTGTGCCAAGTTTGGAAGAAATTGGTGCAGCGGTTACCAAGATATACACATGTAACCATAAGTGGGCGTGGCTACGCCCATTTTCCAAAAATTTATAATATTCTTATTTTTCGTCTAAAAATTATTGTAAATATCAATTTTGAGTGAATTATCTTCAGTAGTTACTAAAATATCGCAGTTTTCGTATTTCTGGAAATTACCGTTATATGGGAAGTGGGCGTGGTTAAAGTCCGATTTCGCCCATTTTCAATACCAACCTACCTTGGATTAAGGGAAACCTACATACCAAATTTCGTTGAGATATCTCAATTTTTGCTCGAGTTATCGTGTACACGGACGGACGGACAGACGGACAGACGGACGGACAGACAGACATGGCTTAATCGATTTCTTTTTTCATCCTGATCATTTATGTATACATTTGTCTATATCTATCTCGATTCGTTTTGGCTGTTACAAACAACCGTTATGTGAACAAAATTAATATACCCTTGTGCACAAGTGCGCTCGGGTATAAAAATATCAATTTATATTTTTATATATTTACTTATTTTATTTGACATTACATATTTGCTTATTTGTTAACATGTTCTTTTGTAGGTGGTCTCATATTTGAATTCGATCGGACATACATAACATCAAAATGATAATATAAATTTTCGACCTTTATTTTAATTGCCCTGAATACGAAGGAGAATCTGCGAAGTGCAGAAAAAATTGTATTGAAAATAATTTTTAAATGGGGATATTTAAATAAAAACTTGTAAAGAAAACAAACTCTTGCACGACTTTACAACTAACTTAAAGATAGTTTCCTTATAGCGGATTAAAAGTCGGTTATTTATCGAAATCCCGCAAAAAAGCTTACTAAAAGTTGGTTATTTTAATCAATTCATAATTATATTTTTTCTGCAGGGTATTTACTTATGCACATACATACACAAATTCGTAAGCATATGCGTAAAAACTTACGAGCTTATCGCTGCTCGCCTAGCATACATATTTTATTGTATCATTGTTCGCGTTTTCCCGAAAATCATATAAATAATGTATTTTATGCATAAAACAAATAAAAGTACGCAAGCAATGTGAGAAATGTGCGAATTACTTTACAAAGTAAACAAATGTTATGACCGGCGAGTGTAATGGAAATCAGCTGCCAAATTAATGCTCAAAGATACGCATTAATGACATAATGAAAATATACCTACATATGATTTTGTTTTTATTATCTACAAGTTTTGGATATTGCGTGTACTTTTTATATTGCTCACTGTGCATATTTTGTAATGGGAAGTTAGGTTGAAATCGCCGCATTTTGCAATATAGGTTAGGTTGGAATAGCTGGAATAGAGATAGTGATTCCCCCTACACTTAGGCCAAAGGTAGGTCCATTGTGATGACCAGGGAATGTATTTTTAGGACCTAAAAACCTATAAAAAGGCAAAATAAAATAACGAAATAAGCTAGAAAATATAAAACAAAAAGCGAAATAGGCAGAATTAGCTAAAAAGGCAAAAGAAGGCACTAAAATAAAGAAAAAACCGAAAAATAATAATAAAAAAAAAAAATTTTAGAAACGTTTATTTTGCAAGTAAAAAGTAAAATCTACGAACTAATTTCATCATATGAAAAATTTGTACTTTGAATCTTTGACTATTTTCTAGTTTCGAGCTTTTAACTCACAAAACTTTAATCCCTATGGTTGTACTAACATTGCATGTCTTCCTTGATTAAAAATTTTAATTTAAATTAAAATTTTTTTTTTCCTTTTTTGACTAAATTGCATTTTTCTGCATGTTTTGCCTTTTTAATATTTATCTCTTCATAAAAGTTTGCTGTATGTCAAAAGCAGCATCGCAAAAATATAGAAAAAAAGTTTTTTCTTAACAGCGGTCGTCCCTCGGCGGGCAATGGCAAACCTCCGAGTGTATTTCTGTGAAAAACAGCTTCTCATAAAAATACAATCGCCGTTCGGAGTCGGCGTAAAACTGTAGTTCCCTCCGCATTGTGTGACAACATCAAGGCGCACGCCACAAATCGGAGGAGAAGCTCGGGCAAACACTAAGCGCCAATCTATTATTATTATTATTATTCTACCAATAGTGTGACTACAAAAAAAAATGTCTTCCCAATTGTCTTTTTTGTACCCGCATGTACAAATCTGTACAAAGGTACCAATCGTGTGACACAGAATTAAAATGAGCAAACTTTAAAAAAAGCAACATTATTTCGTTAAAATTTCGAGATTTTTTAATTGGATATAACGGGTGATTTTTTTGAGGTTAGGATTTTCATGCATTAGTATTTGACAGATCACGTGGGATTTCAGACATGGTGTCAAAGAGAAAGATGCTCAGTATGCTTTGACATTTCATCATGAATAGACTTACTAACGAGCAACGCTTGCAAATCATTGAATTTTATTACCTAGAAAGTTGGCAGAAAATCCGCTTTTTTATCGACAAATTTTGTTCAGCGATGAGGCTCATTTCTGGTTGAATGGCTTCGTAAATAAGCAAAATTGCCGCATTTGGAGTGAAGAGCAACCAGAAGCCGTTCAAGAACTGCCCATGCATCCCGAAAAATGCACTGTTTGGTGTGGTTTGTACGCTGGTGGAATCATTGGACCGTATTTTTTCAAAGATGCTGTTGGACGCAACGTTACGGTGAATGGCGATCGCTATCGTTCGATGCTAACAAACTTTTTGTTGCCAAAAATGGAAGAACTGAACTTGGTTGACATGTGGTTTCAACAAGATGGCGCTACATGCCACACAGCTCGCGATTCTATGGCCATTTTGAGGGAAAACTTCGGAGAACAATTCATCTCAAGAAATGGACCGGTAAGTTGGCCACCAAGATCATGCGATTTGACGCCTTTAGACTATTTTTTGTGGGGCTACGTCAAGTCTAAAGTCTACAGAAATAAGCCAGCAACTATTCCAGCTTTGGAAGACAACATTTCCGAAGAAATTCGGGCTATTCCGGCCGAAATGCTCGAAAAAGTTGCCCAAAATTGGACTTTCCGAATGGACCACCTAAGACGCAGCCGCGGTCAACATTTAAATGAAATTATCTTCAAAAAGTAAATGTCATGGACCAATCTAACGTTTCAAATAAAGAACCGATGAGATTTTGCATATTTTATGCGTTTTTTTTAAAAAAAAAGGTATCAAGCTCTTAAAAAATCACCCGTTACAAGGATTCTGAGTATGAAGTTTAGTAGCCTATTGAATTCTAGTAGAATAAAGAACAAATTTTAAATGTCTAAAAATTATGGCTGATTTTTTAGAATTTGTGACCCTTATGAGTCATAATCCAGAAAGCCTTTCTTCCCTGTTGTGCTTCTGAGTCAGGTTTTTACTCTACGAAGTGTATTCAACGATCGCTACACAGTCACTGTTGTGCATGGATAAGCGCTCAAAATCTTCTTCGGACAAGTTCTTTTTCTGTTTCTTCCATAAATTGTACCAAAGAATGAGTTCAATGCCCATAACTAGATCATAAATCTGTTGAAAATGCTTCGCGTTCTTTTTTACCTTTTCACTTGGAGATTTAAGTTCTATCCAGAATTAAACTGGACGACGGTAAAGCGGTTGGCGGTAAGTTAGGGTGACCAGAATTTTTTAACATTCCAGGAGGATAAATTCTCCATATTGAAAACACAATTTTTATTTTTTTTTTAAACATAAATAACGAATAAATTAACAATTCAAAGTTTCTCTAAACAAAATTCAGGCAAGTTAATGGTACACTTCGTTGCATAATTATAAGACCGCCACATATTAAAAAGTTTTGACTATTTATTTTTAAATTATATAATTTTCATTGTATTACTTGCAAAAGTAATTAATTGCTTTTGTTCTTCATCTTTTGTCAAATTTCGATTATAATTTTGTATCAATGCGTCATCTGGGGTTCAGAAATATCATTATCATATTTAATACTCTTAACCATCCCTAAGACAACCAACTTCAGGGTAATTTTTTAGAGAATTTAATGCCCTACAAGAATATGCCCTGATTCAAAATTTATAACATTTTTAATGAAAACGCATTTTTTTTACATGTTATTTTCATAGAAAATATCAAATGGCCACCGACACCTTTTAAAATTTAAATAAAAATGTTTCCAAATGGGAGAATTTCCTTCTCACTAAATAAGTCATTTTAAGGCCATACATTTGCTAGGTTAGTTATTTTGGATCGTCCTAAAATATATATGTATATATAGAAGAATTACTCGTTTAAAGTAATAAGTATATATGGCAAAATTTCTCGGAAAGCCCGTCCGCTCCCAAAAAAAAATTCAGCATCCGCCTGTGTAATTTTTGATCATGCACTTGGCCGTGAAATAACATTTTCTAAAATTCAACAATTTTTATTGAGCTTGAGGCCGTTTTTAATGTAAAACTATTGTGGAAAAGCAACAATAATTTGAAAAATGGTAGAAGTGATAGATATTTCGGAAATCACCACATTTCCTCATCAGACTTCTTCAGCGGGATTCGAACCGACGACCCCAGCTGACTCAGCCAGTTGCCTTCGCACTTTGCTAAGTTCGCCTTAATTATTGTTGCTGAATATAATGGTTATATGGCCATAAATAACAAAAACAAATTTTCTAAAATTTTTTAAGCATATTTGCGCTCCAATGCAACGAACATACTGGTTGTAAGCCATCTTACAAATGCTTTTATCAAGATAAATAATCCCCACACACAAATATTACCATCAGGGGCGCACTCAGGAATATATTTTGGAGGGGAGTTATACCTTTGAAGATATATTACCAGAAAATACTGAAAATTTGCTTCAGATAATATGCTGTTTAAAATACATTTATGCAAGTTTTATGTACAGTTCGAAATAAATAAATAAACTCTTAAAGTTTCATAAGTTGCACTTTAATTACATAAAATTAATAAAGAACTCGAATATCTTTAACCCAACTTCAAAAGGTAAGTTATAAATTCGTCGTAATATTTTTTTCTTTCAATATTTCTTTTTTTTTTTATCGGAAAGATGGAACCTGGGATGGGTCTGTTCAACTTTCACAGGCGGTTAGTTGAATCAAAAGTTTACATCGTTTAACTGAAAGTTGAAAAATGTAAACGTCTTTTATGTAAATACAATGATTGTGTACAATTAGGAAACATGCAATAATATTCTGAACGAAATTTTTGAAAATTTCATCACTGCAATAAAATTTGAAAAGGAGGACATTTTTGCTCAAAAGGAGAACAGAGAAGGACAATATTTTTGAGGAGGGCAAATCAATTTTGAAGAGGACAATCCTCCTCAAAGGAGGACGGTTGGTCAGCTTAGGTATGTGAACAGCTGAACAGTCATGTGTATGATTGGCTGTAATTTTGTCGGAATTGATGAAAAATTATTAGTCAATTGTGATGAGCTTGTGAAGGGTTGCGTTAATACAAATAAACAAAATTAGATATGTAAAGTGAAGGTCAATATATTTCTAATAAGAATTAGTTAATGTGCATATCGTGTGTGTGTTTGTTTGTTGTTATTTAATGTGTTTGTAGTGCGTATTTAAATAATAATAAAAAAACGCTTAATAATAAATTGATTTTATTTGAGTAGTAACAGTTTTGGCTCATTTTTCCAAAATTTAACATTTTACGCGAAGTACACGTGGAAATCTATGTATCCTCCTTACATAGAATAAATCAAATTCGGGATTTTTTCACCACGTTAATATTGAGAAGTACTGAACGGATTTGACAACCTTTTTAATCTTTAGGCCTGAGAATTTCGATAGGGTTGCCATCTGTATAAAAAATTATAAGATCCGCACCGTTCGCTGGATTACAGAAAATGAGGTGTCAAATGAAGGTGCTTGGCCTCTACATGTCCAGTAATGTATTATCTTTTTAGTAGGGCTGTCACCATTTTAAAAATTACTACCTTACATATACATATGAATTTTTT
>NW_023462804.1:491-17002 GCF_013731165.1 Rhagoletis pomonella | reverse complement strand
GCATCGTTTTTTTTGTATTGACGCTCAAGGGTTCGAAACTTATTTTCGATTTGCGCACATGAAAAATTGTAACCCTCGAACGCCATACGTTCCTCGATGATGCTCCACATCTTCGCCTTGCTTTTTACATGGACGGATTTGCCCACCTTCGGCTGAAGCTCTTGTAATAGAGAAAGCAACAATTTAGTGGGCGCTTCTAGCCACACCAGCTTTGGACATTCGCCTCTTTGAATAGGCGTGAACATAGCGTCTTCACTGCTTTCTTGCGCCGTCACTGGTTCGCCAGTAGCCTGTGAGATAGTCCCTGGGTCTTCATTAGGTGCAGACGTGAATACGACTTCCTCAATGTCCGCATGTTTTTCCCTCATCACCTGGTCGAAGATTTGAGTCCTATATGTTTCATCTGGAAAAGACAAAATTATTTTCACTGATTTCTACAATTTCATCTTTTAAAGGACCACTTACCGTCTTGCATGCGTTTAAAAGTGCCTGGCGAACAATTTATTTGAAACTGTTTATTCATTTTTGTTTTTTATTAGATTTGGATGTGATGGTCGTGTTTATTTCTTTCTCGCGTTTTGTAAATAAACTTTTGACATTAATGCTGAACTTGACAGAAGTTACAATTTTTTACTAGAAAGCGATCCCGTACTTTTCAATGTTACTCTCTCGTTCTGAGCGAATTTTTATTTTTTGACAGTTTTACTAGTCCGAGTCCGAGGAATACGGGATTGCACCTATAGATAGGCACAGGTTTTATTTTTTTAAGTTATAAGGAGATTTGAAATTTGATGAAATGAAAACCGACACCATGCGAGACGTCTCTCACTGAGAAATGGTTTAGACTAATTATTAGGAATATTGTTTAAAAAATTTAATTAAACGCTGGAGTTTTGACGCCATGTGGGCTCACTAGTTTTACATATTGTTACAATACCACACCAACAGTAACACACACCTACTGCCCTTTCGAACTAATTTTCGGCAGAACGGCGGAAGAAATGAATTTTGTTGATAAAACAGAACCGGTATATAATATAGATAACTACGTGAAAGAACTAAAATTTAGATCACTGATAGCGCGGGAAAGAGCAAGACTTTTGTTACAGCAACAAAAAGAAAAAGCAAAGAAATTAGTAGATAGGAATTCAATATATTATAAAATAAATATAGTAGATAAGGTAATTATGACAAAAGAAACAGGACATAAGTTAGAAAATAAATATGTAGGACCATACAGTGTCATAGAAATAGACGATAGGAATAACTATACAATAGAAGACAAAAATAAGAAAAGCATTAGAGTACATAAAAGTAGATTAAAACTATTTAGCGCATAATTGTTACCAAATGAATGAATATCACTTTTTGAAAATACAACTTGTAACTTCATACCCTTTTCTCTAAAACATTTTTTATTATGTAATCAGAATTTTAACTATTTTGTGTAAATAGAGATTTCAAAAACATATAATTAAAATAAATTCAAAACAAGTAAGAAAGTCTAAGTTCGGGCGGAGCCGAATATTAAATACCCGGCGCAAGTAATAAATATATGTTTTTCACCTTTCCGGAAGCTACCGCTACATGGTAAGCCGGGGTGTATCAATTCTGAGTAAATTAGCGTCCTTAAATTTCGAAATATTGAAGTTTCAAGCATTTCTGAAATTTACTGTTATATGAAAAGCGGTAATTTTAGTTCGGTTTCAGTAATTTTCAACATTTTGCTTCTATGTGGCAAGCACAATAACCACACCAAGTTTGGTACAAATTGGTAGAACGGTTACCGAGATACATATATGTGATCATAAGTGGGCGGTGCCACTCGCATTTTTTTAAATGTTTTCCTAAACGTATTTCTTGGTAAAGAGTTGTTGCAAGCATCAATTTTGAATAAATTAGCTTCAATAATTACTGATTTATCGAAGATTTCGTATTTCTCTAAATTACCGTTATATGGGATGTGGGCGTGGTTATTGTCCGATTTTAAAAATTTTCGGTCATTTCGTATATTGTATCAAGGTTAAGAAGTGGGCCAAGTGTGGAAGAAATTGGTGCAGCGGTTACCAAAATATATACATGTAACCATAAGTGGGCGTGGCTACGCCCATTTTCCAAAAATTTATAATATTCTTATTTTTCGTCTAAAACTTATTGTAAATATCAATTTTGAGTGAATAATCTTCAGTAGTTTCTAAAATATCGAAGTTTCCGTATTTCTGAAAATTACCGTTATATGGGAGGTAGGCGTGGTTATTGCCCGATTTTGCCCATTTTCAATACCATCCGTCCTGCACTAGAAAGAAGTGCACGTACCAAGTTTCGTTAAATATCCCAATTTTTACTCGAGTTATCGTGTGCACAGACGGACGGACTGCCGGACGGACGGACAGACAGTCACCGCTTAATCGATTTCTCTTTTCATTCTGATCATTTATGTATACATTTGTCGGGTATAAAAAAAAATGAATAAAAAAAATAAAGGTAATATTAAAATTTTTAAATCTTTATCATTTAGAATAATCTGATATATTATATGTATCTAAGCGTGATCACAAGTGCAGTGTGCTCCCGCTTCCAAACGGGGGAAGGTGATATACGCTTACATAGTTGCAACAGAATAGGGGTATTCTCCAAATCTTGCAAAGCCATTGCACGTAGTATGTATTGCATTGGTTGCATAACTTGCAAACACACAACAACAAAATACATGGGAAACGACATTTGCTATCGCTGCAAAATATGCAACGTCGAAACCCATGTATATATTTTGCAAAATAGCATAGCAAAATATATGCGACCCTGTAGTAGTTGTTTTGTTGTTGGAATTGCTACATATTTCTCTCATTCCTCTCATCTCGCTCACTTCATTTTTTTTGCTGTCTCTTGTTATTGTATTTTATACATAATTTCGCTGCTTGCTACCCATGCGTGCTACCACTTTGCAATGGGGTGCTCTCGTACTCTTCGAAATTTGGAATAGTATTTTTGCATTTCGTGCAATCCGTGCAACGTGCAAGACTTCGAGAATACCCCTAATAATAACAAAGTAGCACATTTTGGTAAACTGCACGTTCTGCGCATTCAGCAATTATACACTCTAAAAAATCTGTTTAAAAATGTGACTATAAATCGAGTATACTTTTGTGTATTTTTACATTTTTTTGGTAGATTTACACGATTAATATGTATTTTTCTCGTTTACACATTTTCGTGTTTAAAAATCCTTTTTGTTAGGGGCTTTACACAATTCTATGGGTGAAATCAAAACAGCAGATGTGTATTTTGTAGCTTGTACACACTTTCGTAGTAAATTTACGCACACCACAGCAGCTATATTACGCTCTAAAAAGTCCGAAATTCAGTAACCTACCTTTTAGCTAGGAAATCTACACAATTTTTTTTAGAGTGTAGCGTGAGAACGATCGCAAAGCTTTTCGTTTATATTTTAAATCTGCAGCGTAAGCGTCTGGCTCCGTCTTCAAAGAATTAGGGTTAACTTAAAAATATGTGATGAATAAAGTTCGGTTGCATTTAAAGCTTAAATCAAGAACGTTGTCACTTCAATAGAAATATAGTTTTTTGATATAGTATAAACTGTAGTTTTATAAAAAATTAAAACAAAAAAAATGTTGCATGCATCGTGAAAAATTCTCTGCGCCAATAATTTTGGGCGACACTGTATGTTTATGTTGAACTTTAGTTGTGATAAGTTGTTTTGTTTTGTTGGTGTACGTTGAAATGATCTCATCTTTTTATGTTTTTGTTTTTGTCTTATCAAAATAAAATTTTACTACATACTTTCATACGTAAGTAATTTTTGTCTAAAGGAAAGGGGGTTGGTGATAGATTTACCAAAGTGTCTCGGTTTGGCAACGGAGATATCTGGCAGCCCTAGTTATACGCCGACTCTTTCTATTTTTCCAAAAAAATTTATCTGGCTGTACCACTGTGCGACCTTGAACACTTGAACAATCACAATAAAAAAATTATTAGACATAAAATTTACATACTTATGGTTGACTGATGGCGCTAGAACCATACAGTTGCGTGCGAACTCAAAAAAAAAATGGACTTGATCAGATTATTTTAACACATACCAAGCTTAACTTAAAATGCCTTAAAAATACCATAAACGCCATCATTATTATATGAGGTTACGTTGAAAGTCGGAAATATGAGCCAATTGTTAGTTACTCCTGTACGCACTTTCCAGTGAACACGTTGCGCGCATAAGCGGTGAGTGTGCATGGTTCACGGTGCGTGCGCGCTGTGACAAATGTTGCTGTAAGTAATAAACTGAAAAAATCTAACTTTTTTTTTTTTTGAAATATTTTCTTGAATAAATGCAGTTTTCGATAATATAAACGAAATGGAAAACACTCATTGAGAACATATTTTTAATGCAACTTGAATATTTATAATGTTTAAATTAAAAAAAAATTGTTTCTAAATTATAAAAATATTTTTATTTTAAAGCGCTATGTCACTACGTTTACAAAAAAAAATTCATCAACTTTCATCAGATACTTTAAGAGAAAATGAGTTTTGAAAAAAAATATTGCTTAAAAATATATCTGCTTATAAAAATGAAAATTTAAAAAAAAATTCCCAGAATCCCATTCACATCTATAAACCTCTCTACCCACAAATTTTCACGCAAAAATTCGAACTTGACTGAAATCCGAGGTCCAGTTGAGAAATTTTCACCCATTTGCTAAGGTATTATGCAATGGAAAAATAATTTGGTAGATTTTTTTTGCATAAATCAATCTGTAGGATATTTCTCAAATTAATGAAAATATTTTTTTCTTCACGATTATATTCTCTAACTAGAAAACTAATGTTATACTTGTTTTTGCATGAATTGCGTTGAATCTGTACGATCCACTAGCACTTATATTTCCCGAACTAATTCTTGAATTGTGCCTCTTTTGACGGTGGTGTGCGATATGTATAGCCAATGAATATGTGAATTGGAAAATCTACCACATCTTATTCAAATCTACAAATTTTTATTGCCGATTTTACCACACTAAAATAAAAAGGGGTTTGTACACTGATTAGAATGCTGATTACATATTAAAGAGTAATTGGATGTAAAACTCATAAGAAATACATTCGATTAGTTATCACGCATGAAATGCATTACTACTTTTCCCACTGGGGGCTTATATAAGGCTGCCAGACGTCAGGGTTTTCCAGGACATTCGTTTCGGTTTCGTTTAAGTGTCCCGGTTATCGATTTGATTGCACAAGTTTTGAATAAAAGTTCAAAAATAATTACACTGACAGAAAAAACGCGTTGTAATATTAAGAAAAATGTTATGAATTTACTGGGGGCAATAACGCATAGTAAACATGAACATTTTTTATTTGATTATCGTTTTAAAATGTTCGTATATAAAAATAATACTTTCATACCACGCACGCGTGGTGTTGAATCAAACTGAACATTCGAATACACATTTACAGTCTGGCTGTAGCTGAGTGCGCGAAGATGCTTGCCAAAATTTCTTAATTTAAAGACGATCAGGGTTCAAATCCCATTACAGGCAGCATGGAATTTAAATATTTTTTTGTTTAACTTAATTATGAAAAAGCATCTGTTAAGTGCAAAGCGCTTCATTTTAATATTGGCGTATCTCAATTGATTATTTCTATACTAAATACTAAAATTTGTATAATTAAGTGTATTACGAGTTGGGTTGGTGCTCTTTCATATGCGTATTTTTATACCTGAGCGCACTTGTGCACAAGGGTATTATAACTTTGTTCACATAACGGTTGTTTGTAACAGGCAAAACGAATCGAGATAGATATAGACAAATGTATACATGAATGATCAGAATGAAAAGAGAAATCGATTAAGCGGTGACTATCTGTCCGTCCGTCCGTCTGTCCGTCCGTCTGTGCACACAATAACTCGAGTAAAAATTGAGATATCTTAACGAAACTTAGTATGTGCATTTCTTTCGGGCGTATTGAAAATGGGCAAAATCAGACAATAACCACGCCTACCTCCCATATAACGGTAATTTTCAGAAATACGAAAACTGCCATATTTTAGTAACTACTGAAGACTATTCACTCAAAATTAATATTTACAATAATTTTTAGACGAAAAATAAGAATATTGTAAATTTTTGGAATATGGGTGTGAGTAGTCCACTTGCAAAGTGCGCTATGTAAAATTTTTTCGATTTTTAGTTTTTGGTGGCTTACGTACCTATATTTAAAGTAGTTTCATGTCCGCTAACAACACCGTGCAAAATATTTTTTTTTTTTTTTTTTAAAAAGCATCAAATGTTAACTCTTCTTCCAAAAGTCGTAATCATACTTATTTATAAACTTTCAAAAGTATCCATCTTATGATGAACTTAGAAAACTGCTTTAGGTCGTATAGACTGTTAATTTTATCTTATGTCATGTTATGTTATGCTATAATTTTATAAGTCTCTTTTCTTATCAAAATTTTCAGGTAATAATAAAAAGATTCAATTTAAATGTTACTTGCTGTCGTAGTCATTTTTTCAAATTTATGGCTTTCTATTATAAAATCACATGAAGCTGTTGACTACTCATGTGTATTAGCATGGGCCGAAAATCCGCTTTTTTGGAATTTTGATTGGTAATAGCAAAACTATAATACATTATGCTTTAAAAAAAATCTGTGTGAAATTTGGAATTTTTTGGTCAATATCCTAGGCTCGCCCAAGTCCCTCAAAGTTCAACATGCACAAAAAATAATAATTAATAAATTAATTAATACATTTTTTTTACTAAAATTGCAATAATCTTCGAAAGTATTAGTCCTACATAATTTGGTATATGGACATTTTTTGTGTAGAGAATCGAAGTTAGCTAAAAAAAATTTTTTAGTGCTTGAACTTTGGTGGACATGGGCGAACCTAGGATATTGATCAACAATTTTCACATTTCACACAGATTTACTTTAGAGCATAATGAACCATATTTTTGCTATTACCAATCAAAATTCTAAAAAAGCGGATTTTCGGCCCACGCTAATGTGTATATCTTGGTAGCCGCTGCACCAATTTCTTCCAAACAGTTGTTGGCCTTGGTACATCATACCAAATGGCCAAAAATTTTTAAAATCAGACAATAACCACGCACACATCCCATACAACGGTAATTTAGAGAAATACGAAATACTCGATAAATCAGTAAATATTAAAGCTAATTTATTCAAAATTGATGCTTGAAACAATTCTTTACCAGGAAATACATTTATGGTAAAATTTTGGAAAATGGGAGTGGAACCGCCCACTTTTGTTCAGATATATGTATCTTGGCTTTTTCATATAACAGCAAATTTCAGAAATGCTTGAAACTTAAATATTTCGAAATTTAAAGACGCTAATTTACTCAAAATTGGTACTAAAAACAATCTCTTGACTATATATGACTATATAAGTTTATCTCATTACGTCTAACTGAACGTTCTATCGAAGATGTTTAAAATAGGGGTAAAAGCACCCCGGCTTACAATGTAGTGGTAGTTTTCGGAAAGGTGGAAAACGTATATCTAATACTTGGCTCCGCCCAAACTTAGACTTTCTTACTTGTTTTTTTTTTTTAATTTTTCACGTTTTGCACAGGCAATAGTTGATGATTAATATAATTATGTACCTAAATACGTTGAAATGACATGAACAGAGTTTTACAATTATAGTAAGCAAAAGCCACAAGTTTTTAAACAAGTTCACAGCAACGAGAAAAATGACTGATATTTTAGTGTTATCTTGTACTTAAATTTTTTCTCTTTCATGAAACCTAGAGTACTTATAAGTACAGTGCCGTACAAAATTATTGGCTAGGAGACTATTTCATCAGATCACAATTTCTAATCAGATCTTTTAGAAAAATTTTGAAAATGTAGCTTTTGAGCCAATTAGTAAAGTGAAAGTCTGGAGTTACCAGAAAATTTCGTTGATTTTTTGCAATTATATATTTTTTGCCGACAGTGTCTTCCATATAAAAAAAAAAATGTCGAACATAGTTTTTATGGAAGAAACTCTCAGTAAAAACAATACCAAAAATCAGAGCTGTGTAATGATTGAATCGATTGAGTGTGCATTCTCATTTTATTCGTTTCAAAAATGTGATTGTTTGATTTAAACAATTTAACAACCACTCTTGAGATTGGTTACAAATTGTAAACACAAAATATGTAGTGTGTATGGAATGGTTGACACCCATTCGCATAGAGAATGTGAATGCCAAAAAAATTTCAATCATGTATGATTGTAGGTTTACCGCAAGGGTCAATCCTAGGCCCGCTTCTATTCGTCCTATACATTAATGACCTTCCTAGAAAAACTGTAATGTACACATTTATGCTGATGATGTGCAATTGTATGTAAGCTGTTCTGTTAGTCGTGTCCGTAATTGTATTAGTGACCTAAATTCTGATTTGTCTCGTGTAGCTAATTGGGCCTCAGTGATTGGTTTATACCTTAATCGGGGAAAGTCTAAATGTATTGTAATTCATAGAAAATATCTCGATATTAATTATCTCGACAAAATTAGGCTAGATAAATCTGAAATTGAATATGTTGACAGGGCTAAAAATCTTGGCGTCATCTTTAACAACACATTGACATGGAATGAGCACATCTTTAACACGGTAGTAAAGTGTATGGAATGCTTCGTACACTCTGGTCAGTACAGTATTTCACTCCAATAAATATAAGACTACTATTAGCTAAAGCGTACTTAATACCTACGCTTCTTTATGGATGTGAAATTTATGCAAATTGTGACTGTGTATGTAAGAAAAAGTTAAATATTGTCTAACAGCCCGATTCTGTGCACTTGGTAAATTGAAAATCTTCATAATTTGTCAATTTTTTATTATTTATCAAGGATTGGTATTCTAGCACAGAAATCAAAAGCTCTTTTCTTGATAAATTATCAAGATTGAAAATGCTATTGACAAATTGAAATTTCATGTGAAATGTATAAATTTTGTATGTTAATAAATTTGTTTCTAACAATTAAATACTCCATGTGCCGGCATTTGAACCTGCGACACACGGAGTTATAGTCGACATCTCTACCTACTCGGCTACGGCAGTCAAAAGCTTTTTTGCTTTTAAATTCATATTTTGCATATGTGACAATGAAATCATTTCCACTCATATGGAAATCGTAGAGCTTTTTGTTTTATAAATATTGACACAGAATGCGAAGGAAGCTTTTACTTGATAAAAGTCTTGATACAATTTCTTTACAAAAAATTTATCAAGAAAACACAGAATTGGGCGGTAAAACAACATTGCCAGATATGTGTACGGGATAAAAAGACTTGACCATGTCTCAGCATTTTCTAAAAAGTTGTTCAGCGTTTCGTTTGATGACCTATTAAAAGTTAGAACACTTGTTGCCTTACACAAAATTATAAATTCTAAGGAGCCTAGTTATTTGTACGAAACACTTCAATTTCTCCAATCATCGAGGTCTGAACTTTTAGTACACACCAAATATCGAACCCTTGTCTCTGAGCGTCAGTTTTTTATCAATTCCATACGTCTTTGGAACTCTCTTCCTATTTGGTTAAGAAAACTAAAAAATGCGCTGCCTTTTAAAAACCAATCAACTAACTATTATAGCAATGAATGCAATTAATATATAAATTTTTTTACTCTGTGTGTACCTGAAATTCCTACATATTATTATATACTTTTTATTTTTTCTTTTTTCTTTTTCTTTTTATTTTCTACTTATTATTATTTATTTTTTCTTCTGTTTCCCCCACTTTTCCAAATACATAAGTATATTCTAAATTGCCATACACTGTATCATATACATATGTTTTTTAGATTTAATCAAAAAATTGTAAACGCGTGACTAGCACTATAAAATAATTGTAAAATTGTTGTGTTAGGATAAATCAATAAATAAACAAACAAACAAACAAACAATCAAACAAACATTATCATTCAGTACTAATACTATTTGTTGTATCAGAGTTGAGATTTTTGTACTCAAAATGTGAAACCAGAAGATTGCCATCTCCCTTAAAATAAGTAAACAAATAAATATTTAGTGCTAAAATAGTTTTCTAAGTGTTTGGCCGAGCTTCTGCTCAAACTTCAGGTATGAGTTCTGTTGTTGTGGCACAAATGGCTGACTCCGAAACCCCAAATGATTTTATAAGAAGAGTTTTCAAGGCAGAAATATACTCGAAGGTTTGCCATTGCGTGCCGAAGGACGACTGCTATTTTTGGTTATGATCTGACCAGGGATTTAACTATGGTCCTATGGAGTGGAAGTACGCTCATGTTATCACTCTGCTACAGCGGCCGCCGTAAGTACATGCTATACATATGTATGTACACATATTCGATTAATTGCTCTCAAAAAGTATGAAAACTATAGTATGCTTGCGAGCAATTAATAACATTTTGTGATAAACAGTTTTACAAATGTATTTTCACTTCAAATTTGTGTTTTAATAAAGTATTAATTAAATAAATTATTATTATAAATTATTATTTTAATAAATAGATATAAAAATATTTATATTTGGCAACTCTTGGACTTTTCTTCATTAGTAACAAATGACAGATGTACACAAAACAAAAAAATAATTGTAATTTTACAAATTTAAAGCAAACGGGCGTTCTTTACAAAAAAATGTAGGTAGGGATCGAATTGCGCATATTTTTTTACAACATCAAGTGCCCCCAAAAAGTGTTAAAGCACTAAATATTTTAAAAAACGCTTTCAAAATTCGAAACGAGAGTGAAGTGCAGTGTTCAATTGTGATTGAAATTGCAGGCAAAATTTGTGCGTGTGTAATTAATGTTTTATTTGAAGAAATTGTGCCCCTTATCGTTAAAAATAAGAAAACCAAGGTTTATGTAATATTAATCAAAACAGCTTTTATTTATTTTAAGTAATATGCGATTTCTGGAAGATGGTCCTCTGCAATAACGACACAACTCAAAATTTCAAATATTTCAGTAGAGCCAATTAAAGATTTTTTGTTTCGTAATTTAGCAATAATATGTCTTGGAACGTAATAATTCCGGATCATTTGCAGTCATATTGTAGGCTTTCAAAGATTCAGTAAGTGTTGGACTGTAAAAATACGAAATAAGTAACAACTCGTATGCAGTTAAACGAAAAAAATTCCATTTGTGTTGCTGAACAATGGCACAAAACGAAAAGTGTCGATATTTCACATGGTAGTGCGCACTACTAACCACTACACCACAGCGAATTCTTAATTAATTTTAATCATTAATCGTGATTAACCATTTATTCGTTAATTTTTAATCATTCATAGACTAACATTTTGTCGACAATACTCGCATAAGATAGCCCCAAATTTTCACAAAAGAGAAAAGTGATTTTCTTCAAAACTTTTGAATGACGTCTTGACTGAACTTACTAGATCGGAATTTCTACTATTACTTATAGAGTAGGCTATTCATAAATTCTGGGTAATGAAATAAAAATTTTTCTATTATAAGTTCCATAAATATTAAGAGACTTTTGTTTGTTTATTTTTTGCACATAAACTTGTATCTTGAACTTCTTTTCCAATAACTGGCGATGTCAAAATTTTAATAGATCTCGGATGTACGACAGTTTTCTAAAAAGATCTCTTAATAGATTAGTTCATGAAAATTATTCCAAACGAAAATTTAAAATTGATAAAAAAAAAATTTAACTAAATTTATATTAGAGGTGTTAAGTTTATCCCACTGTAAGTGTGAAATCAGTTGCTATGTGTTTCTATGGGCACGTTCAGAAGGCGCAACCATGAAACAATTAGAACAGATCGGACCGGTTAAGAAGCAGCCATTTGTAATAGCAATTGAGAAAAAAGTTTGAAGTTTGCTATTTCGGTTTTGCTCCTTTCTTTATGTGTATTTTGTCGGTTGTTCATTTCAGTGAGTTTTAAGTAATTTTTTGTGCAAATGTAATTAAAATGAAGTGCGCGGTGAATGGATGCAAAAACACGTACAAAAACAAGTAAGAAAGTCTAAGTTCGGGCGAAGCCGAACATTAAATACCCGGCGCAAGTATTAAATATATGTTTTTTCACCTTTCCGAAACCTTCCGCTAAGATGGTATCAATTTTGAGTAAATTAGCGTCCTTCAATTTCGAAATATTGAAGTTTCAAGCATTTCTGAAATTTACCGTTATATGAGAAGCGGCCGTTATTTTAGTCCGATTTCAATAATTTTCAACGTTTTGCTTATATGTCGAAAGCACAATAACCACACCGAGTTTGGTAAATTAGTAGAACGGTTACCGATATACATATATGAGATCATAAGTGGGCGGTGCCACGCCCATTTTCCAAAGTTTTACCATAATCGTATTTCTTGGTAAAGAATTGTTGCAAGCATCAATTTTGAATAAATTAGCTTCAATATTTACTGATTTATCCAAGGATTTGTATTTCTCTAAATTACCGTTATATGGAAGTAGGCGTGGTTATTGAGCGATGTTAGAAATTTTCGGCCATTTGGTATGCTGTGCCAAGGCCAACAACTGTGCCAAGTTTGGAAGAAATTGGTGCAGCGGTTACCAAGATATACACATGTAACCATAAGTGGGCGTGGCTACGCCCATTTTCCAAAAATTTATAATATTCTTATTTTTCGTCTAAAAATTATTGTAAATATCAATTTTGAGTGAATTATCTTCAGTAGTTACTAAAATATCGCAGTTTTCGTATTTCTGGAAATTACCGTTATATGGGAAGTGGGCGTGGTTAAGGTCCTATTTCGCCCATTTTCAATACCAACCTACCTTGGATTAAGGGAAACCTACATACCAAATTTCGTTGAGATATCTCAATTTTTGCTCGAGTTATCGTGTACACGGGCGGACGGACAGACGGACAGACAGACATGGCTTAATCAATTTCTTTTTTCATCCAGATCATTTATGTATACATTTGTCTATATCTATCTCGATTCGTTTTGCCTGTTACAAACAACCGTTATGTGAACAAAATTAATATACCCTTGTGCACAAGTGCGCTCGGGTATAATAATAAATTGGTAAGCACAAACATCTGCACAACATTGCTTGCTAATTTACTCAAAATTTATACACACCGGCTTACCATCTAGCGGAAGGTTTCGGAAAGGTGAAAAACCATATATTTAATACTTGCGCCGGGTATTTAATGCTCGGCTCCGCCCGAACTTAGACTTTCTTACTTGTTTCTTTATGCTTCGTCTTCATATTCTTTGTTTACTTTTCACAGAAAATAACATGGCGCCGAAATTACAAACGTCAGCCAGAAAATTACTTTTTTATTTTACTTCATCTTGTCAGATCTTGTGTAGTTGGATCATGAAGGCGCAACAGCTCAGTAACTGGTAACCTTCTGAACGCGTTGTTGCGTACTTCTGATCAAATGAACAGTAGCGTGTTAGATGATCGTAATACTACAACGCTTTTATCAACTCGCAATGTTGTATGTCCAGACCACCATACTATAAATATAGCAAAGGTATTTATGGCAAACCTAGTCTAGATATCAACCTCGTCGTAGGTATCATATCAAAGACATACAATTAGAAAAACTCTAGAGATAGATGTAGCCTCACCAGAAGAAGTTAAAAATATGCACTACAACGGCAATGGACGACACGCCATTTCTTTAAATGAAATTAATTGCTGCTATATGTATGTATGAGCAAACAACATTTTGCTTGCATAGTCTTCTGTTCTTTTTTCACTGCAAGTTGAATTATTTTAGTATCTATTGCAAAATTGCATACAGACAAGACTAAAAAGTATAAAATAAATTAAAAAAAAAACTTTTTAATGTACCACGCTTTTATAAATGGACTAAAATTAGAAAACAATATTTCTAAGTCTCATAGAACTTGTTTTTATAACTTTTGATTTTAGCAAAAGTCATTATAAACAATTTATGAGATGAACAATTTATGAAATGAAAAGCGTGGGGCGCATGTAATAGGCCTGATTTGAAATTGAAGAGTAATATATGTATGTATGTGGGTATATTAATACCCAACAAGCATTTCAGTAAACGTTTTTAAAAATAACTTAAATTAAGTTTGCTATAATAAGCGTTAAATAAGCATTTTTAATATTAAGCTTATTAAAAGTTTTTTCAAACAAACCTTTAATAAGTTTTGAGAGCGAATGTTTATAAATAACTTAAACTTATAAATGAAATGTAAATGCCAACGACATGAAGTAGTAAATATAAAATTTTTTCAATCGTAAGTGACGCGTTTACGTTTTTTAAAATATATTATTAAAAGAAAAAATTAAATAAAACCAATGCGGTAAAACAAGAAAATCCAATCCAGGACCCGCTGCGCTAATCGGTGGAGCATTCGAGTCTTCAAATGATGAGTTCCCCTTATCCTTTCTTAGTTTAACATTCAATTAAAAACGTATTAAAGTTTTTTTAGAAAAGTTCATCAATGAGAATGGCGGCGATAAAGCGCAATATATAGCTGCATCGATGTCCCTTTTCCAATTTGCCAATAACCGCAAGTAATTGAAAGCACGCAACAAGATGTAATAATTAACTTTTTTATGCTTAATTTGTATGTGTTATTGTGAATTTGTATGCTAAAATGTCTATTCCCTATTTATATTTTCGCGACTGTAGATGAGTCCGCGGAAAATTCGCATTTCGTTTAGTTTCTAGATGTTAAGCAATCTATGTATGAGGTTTTAATGAAATATCTTTAAATAAAGGGTTATAAAAATGTTTATAAAAAGCTTTCTTTTGAAAATTTTTAGTAAGTTTATATTGGTCCGCTTATATAAAACTTTTTTTGAACCTTTATTATAAGTTTACACTTTTACGCTTATAAAAAGCTTTCTTTTGAACATTTATTACAAGTTTATATTTCTACGCTTATAACCAATGTTCCTTTTCGATTATATTACGCTTACTTTCAAGCGTTTTATAAACAAAAAATCAACGTTTTGTAAGCTTAATGTTTATAATTGAAAACTTAAAAAAAACTTTCTTTAAGTTTATTTTGCTTGTTGGGTAACGACCGCTTAAAATCGATCTCAAATTTGTACTTTCGCTGTAGAAATTTTAGGGCTATGTTATGTATGTAGTTTGAATATTGTCAATTAAATCTAACGCTTTGTATTGCATGCGCTCCACGTTTTTCGTTTTCAATCTCATAAATAGTTTGTAATGACTTTTGCTAAAATTTCAAAATCAAAAGTTATCAAAACAAATTCTATGGGACTAAGATATACTTATTATTATTTACAACGCTTTTATCAACTTGCAATGTTGTATGTCCAGACCGCTTTGAATGTTGTATGTCCAGACCACCATTTATACTAGCTGCATTTTTTTGTAAGCGAGCGACAAAACGCTCAACTCGCGTAAAATTTCCTTTTAGCTACTTAAGCAACCCTGTTGGTAGCTGGCAAGAAAATGTGATTAGTTTAACGGGATTTAGATACAAAAGCCAATTTAAATGAGTAATTATGCGAGGTATTTGCGTAATATATATACTCTTTTAAAATATAAGTCACGTATAAAGGGAAGCAAAAATTTCCCTCTCCACTTTCTCATTAACAATTCATAATAGAGCAGTTTTTTCACTTACCAACACTAGCCTTCAGGTCGCGTATTTCTTAACCGACCTGGCTGAGCTCAGATAAATAGCCGAGTTTGTGTTGTTGCTTTACGTGTATTTCGTCATTTAAGCGAGTGTTCTTTTGTAGCTCGATTGCAAAATAATGCACCTACTATAAATGTAGCAAAGCTATTTATGGAAAATTCTAGATATCCACCTAGTCTAGGTATCAACCTCGTTGTAGGCATCATATCAAGGAGATACAATTACAGAAGAAGTTAAATACTGCGCCTAAATATATGCACTATTTATATACGTCACAGCGGAAATGGACGACACGCCATTTCTCTAAATGAAATAAACTGCTGCTATATGTACCCTGCAAGAACAGTGACTATCATTGTTGATTACTCACAGTTGATGTAAAAATTCGTCTAGTCTGATCTCTCTCCCACGATATAGAAATCTATTATTAATGACACATGTAATACTTGTTTTTTCTTTTATTTTCATAATATCTTATGAACTAATTATTGATCGTCAAAAAATTAGGAGCTAAGTACATTACATCAAATTAGAAGCTAAATACATTACCCTGAGCACAGTACATTAAACATTAATAAACAAAGGAAATGTGGCCAAAAATTAAGCAAAATAAGGCGTTTCTATTATTTTTGCCACCAACTTACATATATACATTAGACTGCATCACCAAAAAAAGTTGCGGTTTTTCCACCGGGATTACAAATTCATTATATTTTAAGACGTCCACCAAAATATTTCGGAAAAATATTAAGATTTAAGCGAGCTGGACCGATTTGAAAATACCTCCAAAAATGAAGTTTTTTATGAATAAAAATAGTTTCTTAAAGAACTTTTTGAAAAAAGTCCCCTCAGATCACAAATAAGATTAAGCTTAAAAA
>NW_023462804.1:0-391 GCF_013731165.1 Rhagoletis pomonella | reverse complement strand
AAGAATGAGATTTTTGATGCTGTTTTTTTTACTTTTTTCAAAGATTTGTTTACAAAAAACTTGAATAACTGAGCCAAAAATTTTCTGATTTAGACTTGTGTGATCTCAGTAGAAAGGTATTTTCACAGTGTTTTTATTTCTGGCCAAAAAAACGTCATTCGTGTCCCATCTTGTTTTTACGAATACCAACACATCTAAATTCAACTTTGAATGCCGTTCGTTCATCATACCTTTCTCTTCCATCCTTTGAATTAGTTTATTAGCAAAGAAATAAAAAGGGTGGAAAATACCTTTCCACCTCTTAAGTCTAAATCGGAAGAGTTTAGGTTCAGTTATTCAAGTTTTTCCTATACCAATCTTTGAAAAAAAGTTAAAAAACAGCATCAAAAAT
>NW_023462803.1:0-17007 GCF_013731165.1 Rhagoletis pomonella | reverse complement strand
ACGAACTATATTCGGCCTTTCACATGTACACAATCGGCTTCTTACACGTACACAATCCGAACGTCAACAGAAAGAGTAGCAGAGCAACAAATTTTATTTAGTTGCATGCAAACAATAGGCGAAGCAGGTTGATGACGCATTATTATCGAATAAAGTAGGTACACTGAGCAGAATGAATGAATATTCATTAAAAAATTTTATAACACAATTTTTCGTACATACACCCCTAGAAATAGGTATGTATATGGTACCAAGTCGTGCTTTTTCTTTATATTAAAAGAACTTTGTGAATTATGTATTTTTTTTTAATACCAGACTAGTCCTCAATTAAAACATACAATATGTTTTGTTATTTATCTTTTGGTTTAGTCGTTATTTTAAACTGTTCTTAAATGTCAAGTTTTACCTAATTTTAAAATAAATTTATATTAGATATATATATTTTCATTTTATTTCTACTTGAAACCAACGAAATTTTCTTTTAATATTCAGAGTGCTCGAAGCACGTTATCTTTTTTGCTCAGAAATCCACACTTAAATTATAAAAAAATAATAATAATTTTGTACAATACATACAAAATTTTACCAACTTTTCCCTTTCTCAGGGCCGTTAACTTTCATTATATGTTTCTATGTTGTTTAGATCTAAAAACACGCAAAATGAAAAAACTGCAAAAAAACATACCAAAGTTTTTATAATAAGTAATACAACACAGAAATTTTTTTCCGTGCATGACCACCAACACATTCTCATTTTTTATTTCATAACTATTACATTCTCATTTTAAGACTTTACTCTTTTTGGCGGACACTGCTTTATAGCCTTTGAAGTAGCAGCCGATTCTCTTTGGTAAGAGTCGCAAATATGTAAAACCTAACTTTGTTGCCAAGAGGTTGCAGGGGAACGGCTGACTTAGTACGCTTGCGGTATTCGCCAAAAGCACGGAGAGTACGATTGCGATCGAGCGGAGAGTGAAATTTGATCACAATCGCACCATTAGTGTCAGCACTTGCAGGCCTTATGCGGAAAATGTCTAATCTTGTGTGCCAAGAAATCAATTGAGAGACAAACCTGGTTAAATATGCTTTTTAAATTTTCCCCTTCTATGTACGGAACGCCAAAAGCAACGGCGTCAGCAGCATTGTCAGGAGCAGTGTGACCGTTTTGATCCATCCAAGTGGATCAAAAGCGATAAATTTCTCGATGAATATTTGAGAGATACTTTTTAAATTTTGATAATTTTCAAATCCTGTGAAAAAATTTCCGTAGAAGTCGAAAAACTTGTCAGAGATGTTTACAATTTAGTCGCACAGCTAAAAGGGTGGATGAATTTTCCGAATTTCAATACCACGTTGGTGTTAAAAATCATAAAAGTTTTCGTGTGAAACGTTCGCTGGTTATCGCTGAAGCAAGCTGTTGATCATTTACTGTCCCAGTGGAGAGCGTTGCAATTATTTTTCATATCTTGTTTCGATGGCGGTGTGAACCAAGCGCGAGCTATTGCCGCACCAATAAAAATGTATTATTTATTTTTTTTTAATAAAAAAGTATTTAAACTAAAAATGAGATTATATATATAAGAAGTGTATATTATAAAACATTTTTGCTGTTTTTATTATACTAATACCCAGTTGAACTGACATCTAAGACATTTTCGTTAGTATTATTATACTAATTTCAAGTACAACTGATACTGTACGTGTTTTGCAATCAATAAATGTTAAATTGTTTTGAAAAATGGCTTTTCATAAAAATTATTGGTTTTATACCATATTGATACTTTGATACTTAAAATAAAAAAAGTGATACATATTGATACATTTTAAGTCTATTTAACATTTTGGTTTAAACAAATTTGTCGCAGTTTCACATCTATAGCAAATTTTAAATATCATTTAATATACACTTTAAATAATCACATACCCATTTTGAATATTCTTTGTGGTACAGAAGCCGAAATAGCCGAATTAAGAAAGAGAACCTTGATACTGAAATTTTAAAGGCCGTTACGGCTTTCGCGCCAAAGGCAGTAAGCTCTGACGAAACGAATAACATTGATTTTAATACGAAAAATGAACTAATTGACTAAATTATAATTTACCCTGAATTCCAAAATGTAAATACACAAAGAATCAGGCCTTCTCATTTATAGACCATGGCATATGGAACTGTCCAATATTCCCAACAACGCCTGAATGCTAGTTACAAGTAAGTTTACGCAAGCTGGACATTGTAATCTGCAAATAATTTAGGAATAAAGGGGACTGATGCTTTGTATTTTCACAATTCGTAGTTCAGGGTAAATGATTGAGCGATGATTTTCGTTGATACGTAGTTTTTTTTTGAAAACTACATATACTTTTGGGTATGCAGTTTTATAGTCCATTCAATTCGCATTGATTTTTGAGAACTTTTTCCGTTGAAGGTGTTTCACTCTTTCTTCCATACTCTAATTCTTTGTACATCCAATATGTATAAAAAAGGCAGAAAAAAAAATTATAAATCAACGCAAATTCTTATGGTCTGATTATGCATACTTCGCATAGCTTCGCACAACTTCGCATAAACTTCAAACTGTAATTTCGTATGTACTTTGTATGTATTCCATTACCAAGAAATTAGCAGAACTTTTAAAAACTTAGCGATCTGTTGAGTTTAGATTTTGCTTCACATTTTCTTAAGTTACTATTTTAGTGCACTGGTACAAATGGTTGTGCGAAGTTATGCGAAGTATGCATAATCAGACCCTTAGCCGCACTTGCACTTTGTAATACTAAAATTTAATGGACTATAAAACTGCATACCCGAAAGTTTCTAAAATTTCTAACAAAGTTTTAAATTTAAATGAACATTTTTTGTAGAAAGTTTTAAACTTTGATTGACTTTGATTGTTGATGTGTTCTTTTGTTGTTGCACTAAATAAAGGTTTTCCGTGAGATTTCTGTTTTCCTTATATGCAAACTGTACTGTAAATATATGTTATAAAGCAAATGGTACCTATCGACGACTCAATTTATTGGCACATCGACGTGCATTAAGGCACATTTTTCCGGCACAATTTTAAATTTTGATTTTCCATCACTGGTCTCAGCTATCTGCACTCTCTCCTCTAACACAGATATGCGCGCAGCTTTGTGCACACGCTCTAACAGGCTAACCTAATATTCGCGGCTTGCGTTTTGGTACGCATGCCGTCGAATTTGTTTTTTTGCGTCACCCGAAATTGACTTGCATGCGTTTGCATTTGATTTCATTGAGCGAAACGTCAAATCAAAATGTCACGCAGAACAAAAATTGGAAATTGAGTTAGCTTCATACGCACGCCGTTCAATTTCGGTTGATCTCATACAAGTTGCATGTGCATGAGAAATTTTTGACAATAAATTGACGGCGTGCGTGAATATTAGGTTAGCCTGTTACATAGCAATGCGTGTAGATGTCTCCATTACTGTGGTTGTGAGCAACGATATCTCCTATTCAACACGTTTCGACAGCTTGTTTTCAACCTCAGTTAGTTTGGTTGAGTCACTCTCGATAAGCGGGCACAACTCTTCTGTCTGCTGATGAACTCTCTTCTCTGGCTCTTTTATTTTGTGATAAACATCCATAAGAGTAATACTTTCGTCAAGCTTAAAGCGCTAGTTGTACTTACATTGCAAGTGCAGGGCATAGAGAAGCAGCCCATGTGAAGGAGTGGTGTAATTATACACCGCATAGAGCGCATAATTTCCCAGAATCAGCTGTTCAGTGTAATCAGTTAGTTTATTCCAGTACTCCAGCATTTAGTTAGGAAAACATAACTGAAGAATGCTTATTCATAGCTTAAAGGAAGTCGACACTAAAGTTAGTTGCTGCTTATTGTCCTAATTTTCATTCGGGGCTGCCATGCCCTGTCATGCGCTGTACAGGATAATCGCTTGCTTGTATGCAAAGCTCATTAAACAGATTCGATATGTGGCAGTACTCATGTTTAGCGCTGCAGCAGAATGCAAGGAAAACCAGCGCTTAACAGTTTTATTCGGTGGGGAACCTTTGCTCGACCGACGTTTCAGCGACGAGGCAGCAGTAGGCGACATATCAGAACAGATACAAACAAAAAATGTCAACAATTTAGTTAAATTTTACGGAAGAAAAAATTAATAATTGCAGGGCGCCACACTCAGTATTCACGAGAAACGTAGCAAAAATTTAAGCCGCACTTGAGTAGAAACAAATATGGTTGATAAAATAAATTATATATGCCGGAAATATAGAAAGAGTCGAGCGGTATGCAAACGCGTCCAACCGCGCAAGAGTTTGTTAAGTAAAATAAAATAAAAAATCTTCTATTGGTACAAAATTAAAAAATAGTGACCACATTTTTTTTGTAGTCGCAGGATTGGTACAATACAGCGAGCTTCTATTGAGAAATTTGTAAAAATTGTTGGCGTGGTTGGGGTTAGGAAATAAAGTTAACAGTCAGTGAAGGTGACCCTTTTGACCGCTACGCGACTTACTGAAGTTCGGGCAACCTTTTTGACATTCCGGGTCAAGTACGTGTATTGGGAATTCGCACAATCATTAAATTCTTAGTTGTCTTCGAGTGTCAATATCAATTAAGCTGGAAAAAGAATCTGCTTTGGAACGAGATTTGTCAAAGGACGACTCAGCATCTAGTTAAAGTGGATTTCCTATCTTACCATCGAACTCTGCAATGACTTCAGTAGGAACATTAGAGCCTTTTGACATAAGTCATCCGGAGAATTGGTCCACATACTACGCTAGTTTCGAGTTGTTTCTTCAAGCCAATATATGGACAGCTGAGCGATTTTTTTAACACTAGCCGCTGCGCCGCTTTATGGCCTGCTGTCGTCATTGGCATCCCCCAAGAAGGTGAGTGAACTTCAAATTTCGGAAATTCAAGCAGTCTTAAAGAATCATTTTTTCCCCTCGTCCATCGGAAATTGCATAATTTTACAAATTCCACAAATGTCAAATTAGACCTTTGCGGAATATATATATAGCAGCTCTGTGAAATCTTGCGGCCAATTGCAATTTTGGCGGTGCTTTAGATCGCATGCTTCGTTATCGTTTGGTGTGCGGTTTGCGCGACGAATCCCTCGAACGAAACCTTCTCGCGGAGTCTGACCTCCAACTGCAGAAGTTATACGACAACCCTAACAAGTTAATCAAGTTGGAAAACGTAAACAGCCGAAATACAGTAAAAAAATTAAGAGGGTCTGCCGGTCCGTCGATGCAGGCGCGGCGAAGGAGCATACAAAATCTACGGACAAAAATCGGCACCAAGGCGGTAAGTGGAAACCACAGTCGATTAATCAGATTTTAAGCTCACGGAGTCGTAAGAAATCTACCACCATATACATCAACCAAAAACCATGTAAGTTCGAAGGGGATTGAGGTTCGGATTATACTATAGTATCTTCTAAAACATTCAACCAATTATGGCCGGGTGTTAAGCCATTGCTATACGAGTGCGGTCTTGAGCTAAGGGATTTTCAGCATATTGGTGTACCAGAGGTATGTTAGATGTTGACATTGTAAATAATAACCAAAGCAACGTGCTGGGTTGTAATTGGTTTGATGCGCTGGACATAAGCGTGCAGGGAATGTTGGCAATAGAAGAATCGCCCACAATCAAACATATTTTAGGCAAATATAAGCATCTTTATTCAAAAAAACTTGGCAAATTCAGTTCCGCAGTTCCTTACAAGTTAAAGACAACATCCAACCTATTAGGCTTCCCGCACGCCGTACAGTGCGCTTTTTGAACACTTCTTGCGAATTAATCGTAGCGCTTTCGACAGAAGCAATATTTTAATATGAAACAAAATGGTTTTGAAAGTTAATTTTAGTCCCTTTCACGGATAAATACTGCCATTGGCTCAGAAATACTCCTTCACCTTGAAAAAAATTGGTCAAAAATAGTGTTCTTCAAAAAAAAAAAAATGGTTATGTTTTATTACACTAATATTATAGATTTTGAGATGAGAAACATGATTCCACTTGGCTAGTACCAAAATCGTCAACGCGTCAAAGCTCTCGCCGAAAGAATCGCTACTCACCAAGGTTCGAATCTGGGCGTTAAGGGGCTGGCCTTGTTCTGTATTACAGAACGATGAAGCATATCCATACTTTCTGCGCCGCAACGAGTTCAAAACTCTTAAAGGATGCCCCTTATTGGGGAACAGAACTATTATCCCACCGCCATGTCGTCAGGCCATCTTGTACGCATTACATTCAGGACATCCTGGCATCGTTAAAATGAAAGCGCTAGCCAGAAGCTATGTTTAGTGGCCTAGAATGGATCTCGGATGGATGGAAACTCGACACGAAAAGGTTCAGGCACCAGCCCATACGGCAAAAAACGCATGGCCGCGACTTCATTTGGACTTCACAGGACCATTCCACGGTAAACTATTTTTTTTTTTATGGTGGACTCATATTCCAAATGGTTGGAAGTCCATATTGTTATATCCACATCACCTCAGTCTGCTATCAAATCTTTGCGCTCCTTCTTCGCGACTCACGGGCTTCCTGATGTAATAGTGTCTGATAATGACACGGCGTTCACATCGGTAGAGTTCCAAGGATTCATGGCAAATAATTTAATTCGCGATGTCAGGTGTGCTCCATTTCACCCGTCGTATAATGGACAACCTGAGCGAATGGTTCAGACGACAAAGATTTTCTTAAAAAATTACCAGCAAATTCGGAATGAGACCTGATCCTGAGGAGATTTGCATTCAGTCAGCACATTAGTCCACATTCAGCAACCGGTCGTTCACCTGCAGAGTTATTTTTCAATCGCCAGCTGAAAACATACTTTGACAAAGTCTACCCGCATGAGCTCTCAACTGCCATGGAAGGAGACCCTGTATGGATCCGCAACTTTTCGTCTGGCCCTAAATAGAGGGCCACATCCACTCCAAAACCGGTCCATTATCTTACAAGATTCGCCTTAAAGATGAACGGTTAATTAAGCGCCACTTAGTCCAAATTAGGAACCGATCACCTGTTGACGCCGGCATAACTTCATCAAGCGATGACTCAACTGAAAACGACTCTGAAGCAGAGACAGCTTCACCACCTTCTGAAACACCACAGACGAATATACTAAACTAGCATCAATCGCCCATTTCGCTGGCAGATCATGCACCTGATAGAGTCATCCTACCGTCATCAGCCCAACCACCGACTCCAAGGCGATCAAATCGTCCACGACAGATTCCGGAATTTTACAGAACATCTGGGCGTTAAAGGGTGTCAAATATTAAGCACCCTGTTTAGTATGGTCGTACGATTTCTGCTAGTCCGTCTTCCCACGCTATTCTTACACCTACAACATCTCACACGGGGAGATGCTTTTTGGGGAGAGGTCTAGCACTCTAGTTTGTTTTTTGACAACATCAAGCTGAGATCAATACATTTTGTAGTTTACTATTATATGACAGTCTAACTTAATATTCACGGACGCCGCCAATTTACTGTAAAAAATTTTTCATGCACATACAACTAGTATGGGACCAACCGAAATTGAACAGCGTGCGTATGAAACTAACTCAATTTCCAATTTTTATTCTGCGTGACATTTTGATTTGACATTTCGCTCAATGAAATCAAATGCAAACGCACGCAAGCCAATTTCGGGTGACACATGAAAAAAAATTATACGGAGTGCGTAGCAAAACGCAAGCCGCGAATATTAGGTTAGCCTGTGAAATAAAGTTGCATTAAGTTGAAACATTAATTGTTTAAATCTGACGCATTTATTAGTATGTATATTCGTGAAATAAATAACGGAAATCATTTAGATTTGCAATCGCTGTTTATAAAATAAAAATCTATATCATAGTGGATTCAAAAGTTTTAAAAATTTTTATTAAACGTAGTTTGTAGATTGCGATAACTGTACAGCTCTCTAACACAAATTGCGATAAAAGAAGCAGTTTGGCTTTCATTTACGCATCACACAGTGCCTAAAATGCGAAAGCGGAAATAATGAATTTTCCGAATTTTCACAATTTTGCTATCGCATCGCATTAGAGAAAAAATTTGTGAAGTGGGCTACCATTTTTTCGAAGGTCGAGCTTTTTTGTGCAATTAACCGTTTATGCCTCACAACGATAAAAGAAAAATACAAGTTTCACAATTTTTCGAAATTCGAATTATTTTGTAAGTTATAGCTATTAACTTTTTTCGAAATTGTTTAGATTTTATTTATTTTCCCGCTATTGGTAATACCGATTCTGCTCATTGTTTAAACAGTCAAAATTGACGATGTTTTCTTCCCATTCTTATTTTTTATTTGGTCATAAATTATTTTTATAAATGTTATTAACTTTTTTTTAATATTACTGACATCTCAATGACTTTAACCCTTGGAGGGCCCGCTTTGAAAGTTACACGAGAGGACGCGCCGCGGAAATTTAGCCACAAAGTGGATCTCAAAGGCTGACAGCATAATTTTTATTTATTTATATCGAAAAAGCATTCAAATAAAAGATTGAATAATTTGTGTTTATACTGAAACATATAAGCCTTCATTTTTTAAATTTTTATCCGTCATCATCAATTTATACTGAAATATATTATAAGCAATTATTTTTTTAAATTTTTATCCGTCATCATTAACAGTGGTGTTGGTACATTCTACACATTGTGAAATATGCTTGCAATGTTTTCTGCAAACATTTTTGTTACAATTAATACATAAAATTTTTGTTTTGTTACTCCCATCGTATATACTTACAAGTATGGAATCCTATGCCCCTTTTTGTCTATTCTCTTTCTAACAGCGGACGTGCCTGCCAAACTGAAAAGCATGATGGCGGCAGTGTTTGACAGGCACCTTCGACGATGCGAACGGCAATGGAAGGTAAGAAATGGAAGATGGATGACATGACAATGAAAGAATTATGAAATAGCAGAATGTCGAACCAAAACGAATTTCAAAAATCTGACAATGCGAATGACGTCAAAATGAAAGAAATGCAAAATACCGAAATGTCGAAACAGAAGAAATAGATGACAGGCACGTGTTCAAGGGTTTCGTGCAACGAAAAGAGTTGTTGTGTTGCGCCATTGAATATTAAAAAAAAAGTAAGGTGGTTGAATACGCTTTTTTATTAAGTTGAAAAATTACATATTTCGCCAGCCAAAAAGTGTATAAATAAATATATAGCATATTGCTATAAGATGTACATGCTTAAGGCCTTATTCATAAAAAAAGAAAATAGATGTAAAGTAACATTAAAAAAATCGATTTGTTTACTTTTTAAGAATTTGGGAAAAACATTTAACTCAAGTTTTGGTGCACCCATCTTTTTTCTGTTTATTATTTTAAATTTTTCTTTTCCTTAATACTCATTGAGTTTTCATTTACACCCAGCAAAAATTAAAATATTTTATAAGAAATTTGTTGTTTTTCGCACACTTCTCTCTTGCTTTTTTATCGTAGTTATTATTCTTTTGACATCTAAATTGCCTTAAATTTTATGTTGTTGCCAATACATTGTTTTCCGGCGTTTCCTCTGTGAACTTTTATAACTACATTCATAAAAATATTACTAATTTTGGTTTATAATTTTTTTTCCATCTTGTTATTGCTGAATATCAAAAAGGAATTAATAAATAATAAAAAGTTAGTTACAATTTTAGTGAATGGTTCTTGCAAATAATATTATTTAATGGTTGAAATGACTTTTTGCCAAAACCAAAGCAGACGGGAAGGAAAAATAGTTGTTCATTAACGATTTGTCTGAAATATCGTTCTTGAAACGCGTTACTGCTCACTAAATTTGTCAAAATAAAATTTTTTCACTTAATTGTTATATTCTTCCTCTTCCAATTTACTCATCATCACAGCAGGGCGCAATCTTCTTTTCGATGATTATTGTATTGCTACTTTGAATTTCTCAATTTTGACAATTCTGATCTAAAAGAAAGCGAAACCTCAGAAACTTTAAATGCACTGAAATTCACTAATACCCACTTCCGCAAAAATCACCTTATTTCGTATTTCCTTTGTTAAAAGTTATTGTAAATCATATATTTTTATTGCCTTATTAATAAAAAATAAAAATTTTAAAAAGCTTTTTAAATTGCCGTTTACAAACATTTTTCAATTTATAAGCCTTTTAAGCTACTTTATTGTTTATGAATAAGGCTATTATAAATTAGCACAATCAAAACACGTTCCTTATCGAAAAATTTATTATTAAGAAAATTTGCTGTTCCCACATTTTCTTTCAACATCCAATTCGACTTTTATTACTTTTTGTACAGATATTCTTTCAACATCCAATTCGACTTTTATTCCTTTTTGGACAGATGTGTCATCGCCGCCAGGACGGCGCAATCTTGTATTCTATCTTTCTTGTCAAATATGCATTTAGATCTAACTCTCATACTTTAACTGACATATTTTAACTGATATCTTTTCTTGAAAACAAATGCAAATTTACCTATTTTTTCCACCGGCAGGCACGAATATGATATTCAAAACAGAAGCAATGACAACGAATTTTACACACATTGTTGTATTTTAGCGCAAAACGATAAGTTTCACAAATATTTTAAATTATTGCCTGGAACATACACATTTATCGTTATTATTGGAAATGCAAGACTTGGCATGCATATTTAATTTCTTTTTTATTGAATTCAAATGAATAAAAACAGATTTTTCTTAAATATTTCTCAATTTACATTTTAAAGTTTTTTCTAAAACTTGAATGTAACTCTCAGCTGTTTTCAAATGTAAACAAACAAAATGGCGCTTTCCATACTTGTAAGCCTATACAATGGTTACTCCTGGTACATATTCCTGGTTTCGATTGCTGTTGCGTAGCTGGTTCGCTTCTGTATAAGTTTCAAAACATTTTTTTATTCTATAAAAACTAAGAAAATGAATATCATAATAATTTCAATAATGTTTACGCAAAGTATAATTTTAAAATGACACATGACAAAATACTTACAGCCAATTCCACGGAAGCAATTTAAGTGAAAAATGATTTTAATTTTTTGAATGTAATATGGAAATTGATAGAAAATAAAAAATCATTTTCCATTTAAATTGCTGGTGAAACCGGCTATTACAAAATAACAATTTAGATTTAGACCCTTATCACAAACTCACTTTTCCAACTATCTTAAAAAAAAAAATTTTACGATTTACATTAAAATTTTTTTGGGACACGTGAAGGCGCGACGCGGAAATTCAGCTGCATATAGAAGACACCAACTTTTAAATACAAATATCAACTGAACAATATAACGCAGCAAGTAACGGCTAACTGTGAACCATGCTGCATCTCAAAACTTACAAAGTACTAAGTAGCAGTGGCCGGCTACTACAATTGTAAATTTGAAAGCCTCAAAATAAAATGTTTGTTAAAGGGTTAAAATCGCATTTTGGGCTAATATTGTTGTATGTTCTATCAAGAGTTAATTGCAGAAAAAAATTTGCGGGAATGCATCGAGACGAAAGTTGTTCTCTTGCCCAATGTATTTTGTATGGAAAACGTTTGCCGTAGATATTTATCTCGAATGAGTTTTTCAACAAGCACCGATTGACAACGAGTCTAGCGCGCTTACTTTACTCATTTCATTGTTTTCTATGCAAAATACATTGGGCGTCAAGAGAAAAACGTTAGTAACTTTTGTCTCGATGCATTCCGGCAAACTTTTTTTCTGCAAGTAATTGTTAATATAACGTACAACCACACATCCAAAACACGATTTTAAAGCCATTAAGATGTCTGTAATATTTAAGAAAAAATTAATTACTTTTATAAAAGAATTTTTATAACCAAATAAATAATAAAAACGGGAAGAAAACATCATCGTTCTTAACTGTTCAAAAAATAAACAGAATGGGTATTATCAATTGCGAGAAAACAAATAAAATCTAAACAACTTGGAAAAAAGTTAATAGCTATAACTTCCAAAATAATTCAAATTTCGAAAAATTGTGAAACTTATATTTTTCTTTTTTAATTGCACAAAAACGCTCGACCTTCGAAAAAATGGTGCTCCACCTCACAAATTTTTACTGATTACAGAGTAACCCCCCTGAACTACCGTTGTATGCATCGTAGTCCGGTTTTCGTGAAATATACGAAAATGCGATCACAGATTAAGTGATAGCATTTTTGAAAAATCGGACTACGATGGTTTCAGTGATAGCCCTGAATATGTTAGCAGTAATGCTCATTTTATTTAATTTTTATAGATGTACAGCTGGGTTGGCCAGTGTTCAGACACTATAATGGTTAATTCCACGTGGACTGAAAATCATATTGGTGATTTATGGGGGGTACCTTTTAAAACGCATCGTGTATATCCTCCTTGTGAAGTAAGACATATTAAAGCGCTAAAGCGCAACGAGAATACAGAGAAGGTAATAATTTTATCCATTGGTCAATTCCGACCAGAGAAAGATCACCCGTTACAGCTGCAGGCAATGTATGAACTACGAACTCTTTTATCAAGAAATGAGGATCTATGGAATAAGGTGCATCTTATCATAGCGGGTTCGTGTCGAAACGACAGCGACTACGAACGGCTGAAGAATATGCAAGACTTGGCTAAACATCTCTCTTTAGAAAATTCCGTGGAATTTAAAGTAAATGTTCACTACGATGAACTCCTCCAACTGTATCAAAAATCCGGAATTGGAATTCACACTATGTGGAATGAGCACTTCGGTATCGGCATCGTCGAATGTATGTCCGCAGGTATGATAATGATTGCTCACCGATCCGGAGGTCCCTTATTAGACATAATCGAAACTTCAGAAGGAAGTCAGAACGGATATTTAGCAACAAATGCTGTTGAATACGCTAATTGCATCTTAAGTATCATATGCAGTTCCAGAGAAGTAAATGAAACAATTCGCAATGCAGCAAGGTGAGTGAACTTTTGTTTACATATTGACCCCTTTACACGAAATTATCGTATGCGCCATTTTTTCGAAATTTAATTTTTTGTGCCATTTTCTTTCACCAAGCAAAATATTGTAGCCGAAATCCCTACAGTTTCGGTAAAAATTTGCGGTATATTTTATTGTATGTTACAAAGATTTTTTTCTTGTGTGCAGAATTATCGTATGTGCCATACAAAAGTATTTTGTACGTAGTAAAAAAAAAAATAAAATAAAAAAATCCAAAAAATTTTGAAAAGTAAAAAACGCTCTTCTGTAAAATTTGGTTTCTGGCACGTACGGTAATTTCGCGCAAAGGGGTCGATATTATATGTAAAATAGGTATCTACGGTGACCATAATTTTGAAGTAAAAATAAAGGACATACTTTCATATGTATTTTTTGTATTTTATTAAATTCAATAAAGATATCAAACCGATATACAAAAAATTCTTAGTTCAAAAAATTAAAAATTTCAAGGTAAATATTTTGCTTTTGTACATTTTTTCAATGGGTCAACAAGTTTTAAGTCGTAGAATTCTGAACATCTTAAACCTGATACTACGTTTATGCGGCAGAATTTTCATTTCATGAATTCAAAAATGGTCCCGTTTATGCATAGTTCGCGAATTCATGAAATAAAGTGATTTGAAAAAGTGGCAACGCACTGGCGGGAAACTAAACAGTAGGGTTGTGATTTTTTTGCCTCCTTTTGAATTTGCAAAAGCCGTTGATACCAGGCAATGAACCTTATTTTATTTAAATTGGTTTTAATATATTTTCAGTTTATTCTATTTGAATTTATTTTATATTTGAACAATTCCACATAACTTTTCCAGTGTTTAAAATCCTGATTATGCCACTCATGGTTATTAATCTAAGAACATTGTAACCCTAGTAAACAGCTGTTTGTGAAACGTGGCGTTGCCGGACTTGCACTTCACGATTTCATGAAATGATGCCGAATTCATGGTTAACTTTCATGTATAACTGAATTCATGAAATGGTGTTTATGCAGCCAATTTTAACCTTAATTCATGAAATGAATTCGTGAATTAGCCTACGCATCAACGTAGTATAAGATACAATTAGTAAGCACAGATGCTTCAATAGTCTCAATTTTGAGTTGAGCTTTCTCACTGGCCAAAATTATTGATTATTGAGAATATTCGTGCGGTTGATGCATTCGAACCAAGAATACATAAAAAAAATTGTACTACTTTTTAATATATTTCCATATGGTTTTGAAAATGAACAAACATTTTAGACCATTTTTGATTATCAAATAGCTTCTGGTTTCGACAAGACTCGATTTTTTCAACAGTTATGTTTGTAATTTTTTACACATGAGCGATTTTTTTTAAGTCGGAGGGATTTCGTAAAAAAATGTGTCATGTCTCGATTCGCTTCAAATTTTGTTTTGTGGTTTCTATACATGAAATAAGCTAACACGTGTTCCAGGAAATTTTTTCTTATCTTTTTCTTCGGAGATATGATCTGTCAAAGTTGAATTTTCGTGATTCTGACCAATCATGTATTTCTTCACATCTCGGGTTCTGCTGATCGCGGAGACTTCATCTTAACGTCATTTCAAAGCTAAGAAACGGGCTTAACATTTCTATATATAAGATGGTCAAGATTGTCCTAAAGCTAACTTAGCTATTAACAGTTGAGCTTTTTGAAGTTGATTTGCATAGCGAAGACCAGTAAATTAAGGATTTAAAATTATACCAAGAACTATTTTTAAAATATTTTTTATTTTGTGAGAATCGACAATTTTTTGTAATTTTTTTTCGAAAACTTATGTTAAGATATATTTGGTAAAATGTTAAACATCGGGTTTCTGCAAAAAGTAAAATTTTATTGCGGATTCCGATAGAATATCTATCCAGATATAATATTTGTATCGCAAGATTTTTCTTTAAGGTGACAAACCCCTAGAAATGGGCGTTGCAATCGCAGGACTATAATTAGCAAACGCAGATTTTATTGCGGATTTCGGCAGAATATCGCTTCGTTAACAATATTTGTGCCACAACTTTTTCAATCAACATAGATATTCTGGCGAAATCCACAATGAAGTCTAAATTTTTGAACTTTGGTTTTAATATAGCGACGCCCATTTCTATAATATTCTTTGTTTGAAAATTACGAAAAATAAACCATCTCGTCATAAAGAACAATATTTTAAAAATAGTTCTTGAAAACCCCCCATTTTTAACCACTTTTTTTTTGTGGAGATTTAAAAAAAAATTGCGATGGTATAATTATAAATCCCTAATTTACTGGTCTTCACTATGCAAATCAACTTCAAAAAGTTCAACTTTTAATAGCTAAGTTAGCTTTAGGACATTCTTGACCATCTTATATAAAGAAATGTTAAGCCCGTTTCTTTAGCTTTAAAACGACGTTAAGATGAAGTCTCTATGGGCAGAACTCGAGATGTAACGATTTGAAGGAGTACATGATTAGTCGGAATCAAGAAAAAATGCAAACTTTGACAGATCATATCTCCAAAGAAAAAGTAGAAAAAAAAAAGATTCGTCGAACACGTGTTAGCTTATTTCATGTATAGAACCCATAAATTGAAGCCAATCGAAGGTGTGACACCAAATTTAAAAAATCATTTTCGGTAATTTTTACATTTATTTTGCGTTTAATAAGCAAAACACAAGTTTCCACCTGCGTCCACAGCGGAGGTTGCTTCAGTAGAACCCATTCGAAAATACTTATTTCTTCAAATATGTACCCCACCGATTTAAAGATCGACACCTGAGTGGAAGATCGATTTATCTCGGCAGCCAGTTCGAAAACGCCATATCTCAGAAAACTTTTCAATAGGGATGTGCCGTATAGAAATTTTGTCGGATAACCGGATTCCGGATACCATGTAAAAAATAACAGCCGGATTCGGATATCCGGTAGAGTGCTGCTCTTAGTTAATTTCATAATGTTGTTATATTCAATGTTTTTGTTTAGCGACTTATGGCCAGTTTATCTGTACGTAATTAAGAATATAAAATTTTCGTCTTAAATCCAAGTTATAAAATAATGTTGTATTAAAAAGATAAGTTCTCTTCAGCAACGCGGATTTGTCGATTATTTTTGGTAACTAGAGGAGAATCGTCACAGAAAACTGATAAGCAACCATGAACGCCGCTAAGAAAAAACGCATGTTTGATGTATTTTTATTTTAAAAAGTGATCAAAATCGAACTGCTTCATTGTGGCAATAGTTTGTGACCCACGTTTCAAAATCCGTTTTTTCTGACATCAGTAAATCTAAAAACTGGGTAGATGGTGAACTAATTCGCAAATATAAATCAGTTAGATGGAGAATCATATGAATCATATGAAAAATGCCGAACTCTAGTGAAAGCTTCTATTGAAAAGCGAGCCCACCAGGAAATTTGGCAATGATTTGAGGAAATTACCAACGGCTCTGATGCTGATTCCTGTTTTTGTAGTGATATGGATAGCTAAACGATGGGGAAATTGAGAAATATTTACAGCTACCTCTTATACCCAGAAAGGAAGATCCTTTAATTTGGTGGAAGAATAGTCGTAAAGAATTTTCAGATTTGTTTACACTGGCAATGGAGTATATCTGCAAATCACCTTCCTCAGTGAACTTAAAAAGGGTGTTTAGGGCATCGGGTAGCATTTATGTTGAAAATAGAAATAAGTTGTTGCGGAAATGCTTATTTTCATTATGAAAAATATATAAATTTTTAACTCTAATTACTAATTACTTAGGTACTATTAAATTTGATTATGAAAATACAAAAAAAAAAATTGTGAACTACATAGATTTTTAAATTGAGTCCTCTATAATGGAAATCCGGAAATCCGGCCGGATTTTAGCCAGGATCCGGCCGGATAGTCTGATATCAGTAAAACGGCCGGATAAGCCGGATTCCGGATATCTACCGGATACTTGGCACATCCCTACTTTTCAAGAACACCCTATCTCAGAATTCGTTTCAAAAACGGCCCATCTCAGCCGCCGACTCAAAAACGCCATATCTCAATATATTTTTAATATATTTTCAGTTGAGTTAGGGCGTTTTTCAACTAAGTAC
>NW_023462802.1:14172-17009 GCF_013731165.1 Rhagoletis pomonella | reverse complement strand
AATAAATCAGTACAAATTGTTAGTAATTTTCATTGGAGTTTGAGTAACTCCTTTCACTATTTGGCTTTTAGTAACTTTAACGAAAGTTTAACTTATTTTATTTTATTCATTTTAGTGCAGTTTTAACAAAATTTTCTTGCTTAAAAATTCGTTTGTTACACTATTTTATTTTATTCCTTTGCTTGTAAATGTTAAATAAAAATTTGTTTTTAAAAAATATTTTTTTACATTATTTTATTGAAATCGGCACTTGCCACGATTTTGATTTTCGAGTATTATGCCTCGGGAACATCCCTCCAAAATAATCTAATTTCCATAGTTCCAGACCGATTCAGTTGAATCTGCGTCAAGAACACCGTGTGCGATCATATTGTACTAGCAATATAGAAGTATTACGTACATATAT
This sequence comes from Rhagoletis pomonella, assembly GCF_013731165.1. Classification (NCBI taxonomy): domain Eukaryota; kingdom Metazoa; phylum Arthropoda; class Insecta; order Diptera; family Tephritidae; genus Rhagoletis; species Rhagoletis pomonella. Next base: position 16,603 of record NW_023462802.1, on the reverse strand, counting down.
TCTAATTTCTAATTAAAAAAAAAAAGATAAAAACCACCAAACAACCAAATTCGAAAAATTAAAGGAAAAGCTACCAAGTTTGGTTGGAAACAACCAACAGTGGCAACCGTGGCACAAAGTCAGTATTATCGCATCCGTTCTGCGATGAACATGGTTAATAAAAGGTGTTCTCTCTTTAGTAGCATTATGCAGAGTTGTTATTTTCCAATTCCGTTCTTACAAGCTGGGTTTTAGCAGAGTGAGGTACTGACAGTGGCCGTTGTGCGACTAATGGGCAATTTGACCCTTGTTAGATGCCAATACACTTTGACCCGACTTTTAAAAATTTGTTATTTTTTGACCCTTTTCCAAAATTGTGTGCGACTTTTGCCCCTTTTGAGAGATTTTTTAATGAAATTTTAACAGAAAAATGCTTTTATAAAATACTAGCAGACCCGGCGAACTTCGTCCCGCCCAAAATTTTTATATATTTTATTGAAACTTTTTGGTCCAACATTTTCACCAACAATTCACGTTTACGATTTTCATTGGCACATTTGTCTGCTAAGATTAAGGTTTGGTGGTCATTTGCCGCTTGAAATAACCTAAGGAAAGTGTTATATCCGTTCTTGAAATACTCCAGTTGTGCGGCATTTCATAGCACGGTTATTCGCAAAGCGAAATAAATTTTTTCCTCTTCACTCCCTGGTGGCAACAATGACCCGGTTTTATAGTGAATATCCTAGAAGCTTTACAGTATAGTAGGTGGCAATTTCAAAATGGGTGCGAATCATTGTTTTACAGAAATGCTATATACATATACTTATTTCAGACGAAATACCTTAAAAGTTTGAACGCATAATAATATTGGAAAATCACATCCATTGGGCCAATTGCAACGCAGGACCGTCTATATACTCAATGGTGCAACAGGTCGATTTAATCTGACCTTCATGGCCCCTTTTTTCACTTGGCTATTTTTAGTAATACCTCGACTTCAGCACCACTTGGCAGCACGTTTTTGCAATAGTATTGCATACATATTTAAAACATTAGCCAAATCGGATCATAAATAAGATTTTTAGTAATAACTCAACTACAGCGCCAACTGTCGGATTAAATTGTGAAACTAAACCATCCAGAGACCCACTCAAATACACAAAAAGTTTCGTTAAAATCCGTACAATTAGGAGGATTTCACTCACAAACACACCTACAGAAGAATAAAAAAAAATTCATTCAAAGATAGCTAAAGGTCGGTAGGTTTGTAGGCCTCACACCCCTTTTCAAATAGCCCAAATTTTCTCCATGAGTATGGGCTTGATTTCAACTATATACATATTTCCATACGAAGTTCCAGTACTGTACCATGAATACTATGCAGTATAAAAATTCGATTTATATGGAAGGAGCCACGCCCCCCTTTCCAACAGCTGATCTCTTTCTTCATGAGTATGCGATTGATTTCGTATATCTCCATACCAAGTTCCAGAACTCTACCGTGAACACTTCCAAAGATAGGCAGTATGAAAAATTCGGTTTGTATGGAAGATGCCACGCCCCCTTTTCCAATAGTTCCAATTTTTCTCCAAGAGTATGCGATTTATTTCGTACATCTCCATTCAAAACTCTAGAACTACCAAAAAATTTCCAGAGATAAGCAGTAAGAAAAATTCAGTTTGTATGGGAGATGTCACACCATTCAAAACTCTAGAACTCTACGAAAAAATTTCCAGAGATAAGCAGTATGAAAAATTCGGTTTGTATGGGAGATGTCACACCCCTTTTTACAATAGCTAAAAATTTTCTCCAAGGGCATGCGATTGATTTCGTATATCTCCATACCATGCACACTTTCAGCGATATGTAGCATGAGAAATTCGGCTTGTATGGGAAGTGCCACGCCCCCTTTACATATAGATTTTTTTCAGCCTAAAACCATCCTTGGGACACGTGTGGCAGGTGGCAGTTTCAAAAAAAATCGGTTCAGCCGCTCTCGAGCTTTGCGAAAACTAACAAACGGCTTTCTAGATATAAATTAGTTGAGATATATTATATATTATAATTATATTTTGACAGTATCCTTTGTTTTTGATTGGCGCAGTGACGAATTCGCCCCTTGATATGGTCGTCACTTAATGCTATTTATATTCGAAATTGCATGAAAATTGGAAAACAGGAATCTATAAGCTTATCCAGGCAAAAAGCTACTTATGTACCGAATTTTAAGCAAATCGGACCATAAATACGATTTCTTCGAACAAATCGGTCCCTGGTCCACTTCTCGGACAAAATGGATCATATATGCTAATATATGCTAAAAAGCTACCTACGTACCGAATTTTAAGCAAGTCGGACCGTAAAAACGATTTTTTCGAATAGATCAGTCCCTGGTCCACTTCTCGAAAAAATGGACCATATATCCTGATATATGCTAAAAAGCTACTTATGT
>NW_023462802.1:12901-14072 GCF_013731165.1 Rhagoletis pomonella | reverse complement strand
ATCCACGTACATTCCGCTTGGAGTTTACGAAATCATAAAATAATTTCGGGTTATATATTATACGCCGTTTGACTTTACAGAAATAATCTTGGTAATACTTTTTGTTTAACTCAAAGAGCTTATGACACACAATTTAGTATTTTACATAGTATGAGTGTAATCCGGTTTTTTATTTTTATACCCGAGCGCACTTGTGCACAAGGGTATTATAACTTTGTTCACATAACGGTTGTTTGTAACAGGCAAAACGAATCGAGATAGATATAGACAAATGTATACATAAATGATCAGAATGAAAATAGAAATCGATTAAGCGGTGACTGTCTGTCCGTCCGTATGTCCGTCTGTGCACACGATAACTCGAGTAAAAATAGAGATATCTTAACGAAACTTGGTACATGAACTTCTTTTGGGCGTGGGACGGATGGTATTGAAAATGGGCGAAATCGGATAATAACCACGCCTACCTCCCATATAACGGTAATTTTCAGAAATACGAAAACTGCGATATTTTAGTAACTACTGAAGATAATTCACTCAAAATTGATACTTACAATAAGTTTCAGACGGAAAACATGAATATTATAAATTTTTGGAAAATGGGCGTAGCCACGCCCACTTATGGTTACATGTGTATATCTTGGTAACCGCTGCACCAATTTCTTCCAAACTTGGCACAGTTGTTGGCCTTTGTACAGCATTCTAAATGGCTGAAAATTTTAAAAATCGGACAATAACCACGCCTACCTCCCATATAACGGTAATTTTCAGAAAAACGAAAACTGCGATATTTTAGTAGCTACTGAAGATAATTCACTCAAAATTGATATTTGCAATGAGTTTTAGACGAAAAATAAGAATATTACAAAATATTGGCAAATGGGCGTAGCCACGCCCACTTATGGTTACATGTGTATATCTTGGTAACCGCTACACCAATTTCTTCCAAACTTGACACAGTTGTGGGTCCTGGTACAGCATACCAACTGGCCGAAAATTTCTAAAATCGGACAATAACCACGCCCACATCCCATATAACGGTAATTTCGAGAAATACAAAATCTTCGATAAATCAGTAAATATTGAAGCTAATTTATTCAGTCAGTCCCTGGTCCACTTCTCGAAAAAAATGGACCATATATCCTGATATATGCTAAAAAGCTACTTATGT
>NW_023462802.1:11506-12801 GCF_013731165.1 Rhagoletis pomonella | reverse complement strand
AAAAAATGGACCATATATCCTGATATATGCTAAAAAGCTACTTATGTACCGAATTTTAAGCAAATCGGACCATAAATACGATTTCTTCGAACAGATCGGTCCCTGGTCCACTTCTCGGAAAAAATTGATCACATATGCTAATACATGCTAAAAAACTACTTACGTACTAAATTTTAAGCAAATCGGACTATAATAAGATTTTTTCGAATAGACCGGTCCCTGGTCCACCTACCCAAAAAAAAGTAAAATTTTTTTAGCCTAAAACATGGTGGTTACCGAAAGCTATTTTACCTGTTACAAAAAAAAGGGACTTCTCTTTATATAATTAGTATAGATTTCCTCCTGTAATTACGAAAAAATTCACCACTTAAAACTTTTAAAGGAAATGCAACTCTTCTCCTTGCAGCAACTTGATTTTTGTGTATGTCTGCAACCGTGTTTTGGGCAAATCTTGTCTCGATATTTTCTTTTAAATTCAGCAGCGGAATGTTCTAGCAGCGAAAAGACTTTATAATATGTACATGTAAATGTGATTTTGACTATGGTTCTCCTATTTATTCTTTTACTAGTAAAGAAAAGCAAAAATAATAAGGTGACCCCTTTTTTGCGTTTTTCTGAAAATCTCAACGGCAACACTGGGTACTGTAGTTAACATACTTGTGTACATAGATATGTGTAGGATTGCATTTAGTTTTGTAAATTAATTCATTAATTAAAATAAATTTATAATTCAATACTTCTCCTTAAATTTATGTTACAAAGTTTATAATAGTCTTGACTTCGTTGTCAAAATTTCAAATTTAGTTCTACCAGAAGATTTTGTTAGAACATCCGCCAAATTGCTTTCGGAATCCACTTTTACAATTTCAATAATTTTTTTTTACACAATATTCATATACAAAGTGCTAATGTACTTCTATATATTTTGAGGTTTTTAAAAAATTATATTTAGCTATAGCAACAGCTCCCGAATTGTCTTCATATACCTTTTTCGGCTTCTCGCTTTTATGTAACGGGGTTATGAACGATTACTTCCATACAGTTGGAAAAACTCCCTCTTTAAGAGACAAATAAAATAACACAGTTAACTGCTCATAGAGATAATCAGCACAATTTGTAAGAAAACAATTAGGGATCTGGTCAGGACCATAACTAAAGGACTGCTTTAAGGATTTCAGATAAACTACTACATCATCGGGAGATATTACTGGGATATTCATTGAGTTAATTGGACATAGTTTAAAAGGATAGTCAATGTTTGCATGTGAGTTAATGCAATAATTGGATTTGAAAAA
>NW_023462802.1:8454-11406 GCF_013731165.1 Rhagoletis pomonella | reverse complement strand
TAATGTTCGGAAGATTAAAATCGTCAAACACGCAGAGATGATTATCATTAACTTTTGAGCAAGGGAGACAATATTGCCCGTATGAGCTTTATAGATTTCAAAACTACTACTTGGCGGAACGTAAGAGGCTACTAGATAAAAATCGCCAAAACCAGAAGAACTTTTGACACAAACACACAATTGCTCGAGAATAGGGTCCTCATTAGAGAGTTCTATTTGAAATGCGTATAACGAACGCTGGACGGCAATAAGAACACCTCCACCCAATGAACACCCCGTTCTACTAGCATCGCGATCTTTACGAAAGACGTTATAATGATTTGAATCGAAAAATTCTTCATCGTAAAAATTAGAGTTTAACCATGTCTCATCAAAAATTATGATGTCAAAGTCAAAATGTGCACTCTGAGTACGTATGCTTTCAGACTTGGTGCGAATGCCACCCATATTCTGAAAGTGAATTTTTAAATCATTGAATAAAGTAAATTTTTTGGATAACGCTACATTTTGTTTCTGAGAGGATCGCCCTTTTGAAAATTCTGAAACGGTCGAACCTTCACATTCGCAGGCCACAGCGCAGGATTCAAGACCTGGTCAATAAGAGATGGCGCAACCCCAAGCATAAAATTAATGCTCTTAAAAGAGTTAATATCTGCATTTTTCTTAATAAGTTTAAAGCAAGAAATAAGAGATTTGTCGATAGTAGAGTTTTTAGCAACATATGAAATTATATCATCCTCGGAAACCGTTGGTTTAAAAGAGGAAAGGTAAATCCATTGGTTCATGGTCACTACATCCAGTTCCGTGCCATTGTTAACACCTAAGACCACATCCGATGCCTTATTATGTTTTTTGGCTTTTTATTTTTAAAAATAGACCACTGTGAAGAAGGCTGAGAATCAGATTGTGGAAAAATACTCGCTGTGTTGTTCGCAGCAGCAGCAGCAGCAGCAGCGAACGAGACGTAGGCAGCGTTCGAGTCAGCCGTTGAACGAGAAGAATTGGCGTTACTCCGACAGCAGAGGATGAAGCAGCGAAGTCAGCATGATCATTCTTAACCAATGGCTCATTCCCATTTACAGCAGCATTAGAGTCATCCGATGATCGAGAGGGGTTGACGTGAGCGGAGGTTGAAGCGGCAAACTCAGCAGAACCATTCTCATTTACAGCACCAACAGCGGCAGCAGCAAGCGAGGGAGACGGAGTGTTGGTATCAACCAATTTACGAGAGGAGTTGACGCTGACTCCCACAGCGGAAGGCGAAGCAGCATAAAAGGCAGAATTAGCGATAACCGAAGACTTAGGTTTGCTACCTGCCTTTTTGTTATGCACACAGTTAGAAGCATTTTCACGCATGGCTTTAATTTCAGCAGTGAGAGTAGTGACAGCAGAAACCATGTCATATTGGCGAAGATTAGACTGCAACAGGTGAAGATCAGCTTGCATTGACATTGTTTTAGTTATGAGTGGTTTATTGTCTTCACGTAACTCACTAACCATAGCAAAAATACGGCTATGTTCTGCTCTAAGAGCTGCAATTTCATCCAACAGTGATTGCAACATTAGCTGCTCATTTATATTAGCACTAGGCAAATGCACACCTTCATTTGTGGTTAGCAGGGATGGAGAGCCAAAGGTTGACATTATTGTTTGCTGAGACAAGCTACTCAAACAGCTACTTTGATCGTCGATTTGGTCATTCCGAGTAGTTAAACTACTAGGGCAGACAGCAACAACACTATTCTCACTATTCTCCAGAGCAACAGAGGGCGGCGGTGAACGAAGAGAGTTTCGCCGATCAGTAGAGCAATCATTGCATAAATACGATTTATTCGACGAGAGCAAAAACTCCACATCGGCCGGCATAATGTTTACACATTTTAGGTGATAAAGTTCATTGCACTTTGCTCATTGTACTTTTTGTACTTTTGGCTGCGATCTTTCCACTTTAAGGCCACAAAGGCACGGCATTTTGATGCAATTATTAAATTAAATCAAAACTTCCAAATAGAGTCACTATCTCAATAGTTATAAATTGAGTTCATCACTGCACAAGTAATTTAAAAGTCTAGGATCATTTATAAATATATGCATGTTATGCACTAATGACAGCAAAAAAACTATAATAAATTAGAGCGCAAATCGAAACACATCCGCACGCAACGACGTTTCTTCGCGCACATCAATAAACAGATGGGTGAAGGTCGTGCCTTTGTCGGGTCTTAGACTATATAGGAAATAGCCTTATTTTATGACCTTACTTTTCTAAAAGTTCTAATATATGACCAAGCCGTATGGAGCTGCCGATACAAACATATATTCAGGCTTATAAGCCTGTAAATTATTAGTACCATTTCTACTACTTTAAAATGCGTGACCAGAATAGAACTGCCGAAAAAGTGAGGTTAAGTTACTGATAACACCTATTATTACACCATGGTTAAAGGTAAACGGAAAATAATTGCCTATAATTAACATACCGAAGTCGTCAAAAGGCTTAGCTTAGATGAAAATGTTTAAGTTTATAGATAGAATTTACATTTAAAGAACTTTTCTATTTATACTGTGTTGGCATGAAGAGATTTTACAGGCAACTTTTAGTTGAAAGCAAAAATCGCCTGGTATCAACGGCCTTTTAAGTAATCGCCTCCAATGAAGTTGGGGTGCAGCCGACTTTTGATTCAACTAATCGCCTCTAAAATTGCATGGAAAATCGCCTCATGCGAACATCGTATTAAAGCAACAAGATAAAACTTTATAGGAGCTGTTTGCTCATAGAGCGCTACTGCTATGTATATAACACAGAGGTGACGTCGAAAACGATGTTTAACTGGAGGTTAGCGTTAACCAGATATGGCGAAAACAACCCTTAGGGCCGTTTTTTCAGTGTCTGGTTATCACTATCTACCAGTTAAACGTCATTATCGACATTTTACCTCCGGTTTGTGTTAA
>NW_023462802.1:7350-8354 GCF_013731165.1 Rhagoletis pomonella | reverse complement strand
CCTAAAACTATTCTACTTTGTGGCGCGGACAAATTACGCTCTGCTATCACTAGCAGTAGTGAAAACGGTGTAAAGAAACTGTTAAGCGAAGATCACGCGATTTGTACATATTTGTACATTTTGGCAGTCAAAAAGTGGTGTTGTTTAGAAATTTGAGTTCAGTTCAATAAAAGAATTTCCGAACAACACCACCTGCCCAAATGTACAAATCTGTGCAAATGCACAAATCGTGTGATCTCTGCTTAAGATGAAGACAAACATAGGGAGCTGCGAAAACGTTAAAATTTAATGCTAATACGGTGGACAAACAGGCTCGCTTATCTGCATAAACAGCATTTATTTGCTTTAACTAATGCATTTTCCTCTTTTAAATGCGCATAAGCAGCCAAACAAATACGCGAAGTTTTTGGGAAGTAATTTTTTTAGTTTTACTTTATTTTATTTTCATTTGCTTTATTTTATATCACATTTTTTATTTTACCATTAATTAATTTACATTTTTAGAATTGAATTTTATTAAAAAGTCTAAAACAACTAACTTAAACCAACGTTAAAAATATAGAAATTATAAAAAACTGAATAAAAACGAAATAAATGAAAATTCTACCGGCCGTGGGACTCGAACCAACGACCTTTCGGCTCATTCATCCGCAATACTGCCGTCTGTCAGGTTAAAAATATTATGCGCATTTGTGTGCTAGTTTATCTGTATAAACATGCCCGTCTGCCTCGAGTCTAAGATAAGTGCATAGTGTACATTTAGGTTTTATGTTTGTTCTGTATCTGGAGATTTTTGCGAATTATTTGTAAATTTATACACACTTATATAAGAAAAGCATACCTGCTTTCGAGCGAAGTAGTATTTATATCTGGTATTGCAAGAATATACAGCATTCTGTAGAAACATATGTTTTGAAGTTAACCAAATGCATATCGTCGATGTTTTTGCAAAACCGCCCATCGACCAGTTGCAAAACCGCCTAAATCGTCATTGTGACAAAAAT
>NW_023462802.1:4953-7250 GCF_013731165.1 Rhagoletis pomonella | reverse complement strand
CTATTGTCTAACCGTTGACTGTTTGTTCTAGAAACGCACAGTTTTGAAGTTCCGCTCAGTTCAACAGTTGGCAACTTTCCGTCATTTTTTCCATCGTACAATTTTTCCGCTACCTGATCTCAACCTGCTTTGCTCAGCCTAACCAGATGATCGAAAAGAGTTACGCCGCTTATATTAAATGTACTATGCTCATAAATGGAGTCAGCCCTTAATAAGAATATTATGTCCGTGTTACATAAAATAAAACTAAAAAGTTCAAAATAAAATAATGTAAAAAAAAAATATTTTTTGTCAATGTTATTGTGGCTTATTAACATTTAATTTTAATATTTTTATTGAGCTTTGTACCACGGTTATTTTATTACTATGGAAAAAGCAACAAAGTCTAAGCGGTAGAAGTTATAGCAGTATTTCGGAGATCACCACGACTTATTTTTTCTAGACTTCAGCAGGGATCGAAACCGCGTCATCGATGTGTAAAGTCAGAAGCGTTAACCACTGAGCTATGCACACCCCGTAACCTCGTGTTGCTAATTCATTTTCCTTATTCAATTGCAGTTGATTTGCCGCTATTTAAACTTGATAGCGTGGTTGTTATTGTCAATTCTATACATGCGTTTGCTTTCTTGTATAGTTTCAGGCAGTCTCTTCTTAAACTATGTGTTTGTCAATAAATATAAATATATATATAAATATTTTTTAAAAACAAGCTTTTATTTAACTTGTACAATCAAAGGAATAAAATAAAATAGCTTAACAAAAGATTTTTGAGGAAGAAAATTTTATAAAACTGCACTGAAATGAATAAAATAAAATAAGTTAAGCTTTCGTTAAAGTTACTTAAAGCCAAATGGCGAAAGAAATTACTTAAACTCTAAAGAAAATTCGAATGAATTGATTTACTTCGTTTGTAAAAAAGCTTGGCGGCGAATGCGGATGTGCGCTAATTGGTTAAGAATATATATGTCGCGCAAATAGCGAATCGGCATTTACATATCTGCATACATACATATACCTAACCAATTAACTGGCAGGTTGATGTCCTTGTCGCGGTGCCAGAGGGGCTTCCATGTCAGCATGAACTAACAGGGATGCTCCGCATAGGAACCTGTACAGGAAATGTGCTTAAACAGATTCCTATGTGGAGATTACCGTACCAACAAACCCAGGGGGGTTCCGCATTGCGGGGCTACGGGTGTCACAATCCCGGGTACCCCAGTCAGAGGCTATCAATCCTGAGTCGGTTGGAGGCTCAATTGGAAGAAGAGTCTTCGGCTTTCGAAAGTCATACCAAAGACTTTAAAAAAGCTACCGCGGGCGAACAGATGCCCCTGGAGTGTGTTCGTTGGCTAGATAAGCAAAGCCAGAGAGACGAACATGGCCAAAAGACAGGCCAGATGCACATGTAAGATCGTACAGCTGGTAAGATTTGCAAGGAAGAATGTGGCTCGTCAAGCTGCTCGAGCGGGTGTAGAAAACCGGAAAAGGAGCAATTCCATGCCTATTGTCCACCCGGGCTAGAAAGTGCTCCCCAGTAAGGCCAGCAAGACCTGTGAGGTTAGCGAGATGATCAGGATCAACGATGTGAGTCAAGTGACTCGAACAAGGGTTGAAAGTCGATTTTCACTCCGGGAGGGACAGCCCGGGGTGGAATGAGATCAGTAAGTCTTGTGAGAGGAGCGAGACGAGCTGGATGAAAATGTTGAGAAAACTGTTGAAAATGGTGGAGAAACGTTGAAAGTGTTGTAAAACACCGTGTAAATTTTTGTGGTAAACCGCGGAAATTGGTGAATGTGTGGAAGTAAAAAGCAGATCTTGCTAGTTGTGGGGTTAAGCATGTGTATTCTGGTATGTTTAGTAGGTTGCGTGACTCGAGCTGGTCAAGCAAGTCTGGCTGGCGAGCACTAGTCAAGTCTGTTCAGTGAGGTACTGCCCTTCGGGGAGTATCGCGGCGGCTGTGGTTTAATACCCGAATGCGGCAGAACTCGCAAGGGTACGATGTGGAGTTGCATTGCAACCGGGTGCCGGGACCCAAATAACGGCGGAGACTTTAGGCAGGTTTCGGCCTCACCAAGGTGGTAAGTGTGTCCTCGCAATGAGTAAGGCATACATTAATCCGTTATGCTCTTGAGCTTCGTGAAGCTCGGACTGCATTAAATTGCGGTAGGTTCCCACGTTAAACCAAAACTATAGATACCTAACCAATTATGCATGTACGCTGAATTCGCCGACAAGCTTTTTTAAAAACGAAATAAATCAGTACAAATTGTTAGTAATTTTCATTGGAGTTTGAGTAA
>NW_023462802.1:0-4853 GCF_013731165.1 Rhagoletis pomonella | reverse complement strand
TTTTGTGAGTTCTTTGGTAAGATAAGATACCGGAAATTAGTTTGAATTAATCACCTGTTAACCTTGTGATATTTCTATATGAATTTCTAAAGAGCACGTACCGGGTTTGTGGCTTGCACTTGAGCTGAATGCTTAAATTAAATAAGACACCGATTTGTTTCTGATTATGCTCTTAGGTTAGGTTAGGTTACACTGGCCGGCTGTTGCGCCTTACATAGACCCGTTGGTCCTTTGTAGTGCCAGATGGAGGTCCGTTTTACTGCGGTCTAAAGTAGTCGTCGTATAGGACGTCAACGCTTTTTGCGAAGTTCAAGAGTGCCTTAATATCCAGTTTTGAAACCTCCTCTAGTCCTTTAAACTGCGAAGCTCCGAGATAACTAAGACGATTTCTAGCTAAGGCCGGACAGAAACAGAGGAGGTGTTCTAACGTCTCACTCATGCCTTCCTCCCTGCACTTCCTGCATGCGTCACTGTTACTAATGCCCATTCTGCTTGCGTGGGATGCCAGTAGGTTGTGGCCCGTCATTAGGCCGACAACTGTCCTGCAATCCCTACGTGACCGTGTAAGCAAGAAATGGGTGTTTCCTTTGCTGCTATTGCACATGATCTTGGTGGTTTTGCATGTCGCTAATGCGTTCCATCTCCCCCTGATCCGGCACCCAGCTCTTTCGGAAATTTCATTGTAGATCGTTTTTAGCGACTTTTGTATTTCCCGTACTGGTTCGCTAGCAAGACGGATGGCACTTTTGGCAATCTCATCAGCTATTTCGTTGCCTAAAATGCCCTTGTGGCCTGGAACCCAGTATATATGCAGCCGTTTACTCTCGGACGCCCTGTCTACTGCTTCCCTGCTTCTAAGGACATTTTCTGACGCAATACGATGTGAGATTATGGCCTTAATCGCCCCCTGGCTATCAACATATATATTGATATTTTTTATATAATTTCCTGCGTTGCTAGCTATCTCAGCAGCTTTCCCTACAGCGAAGACTTCCGCCTGGAAAATACTGCAGTACTCTGGAAGCTTGAAGGGTTGCCTGAGGTCTAGCTCGGCGCAATAGACTCCGGCGCCCACTCCATCAGCCATTTTTCATCCATCCGTGTAGATGTTATACGTTACGCCGGCGGGTCGCGTGCTTATGCGCCATCCGCCCTCCTTAACCGTAGCTTTAAACCTTCTTCCCCAGATGAAGCGTGGGGGTATGTGGTCTATTTTGTCCTCCATCCCCCTGCATATCGAGCTGTGCCCGAAGGTTCTTGCGGAGAATTCACCTAAGGCCATCAATCTCGTGGCGGATTTCGCTGCAGTGCTCTCCACCGCGATGTCGATTGGTGGTAGGCCAAGTAGCCTTTCAAGTGCCGCCGTTGGAGTGGTCCTTAGCGCTCCTGTTATGCACAGTGCAGCGAGCCGCTGTAATCGCTCCAATGGTTTTCTATACGAAATTTTGTTTGCAGCGGTCCACCATACCAGAGCACCGTAGAGCAATATGGGCTTAACTACCGCTGTGTAACACCAATGCATGAGGCCAGGGGATAGGCCCCATGTGGTACCCAGCATCTTTTTACATGCGTAAAGGGCACCACTGGCCTTTTTCACCCTTTCCTCCACATTTAGCTTCCACATCAGTTTGCTGTCCAAAATTACTCCCAGGTACTTGGTGTGATCCTTGATTGATAGTTCCGCCCCGTTGAGCCTCGGGGGTTTCCACGCGGGGATTTTGTACCTTCTTGTGAACAGTACCGCATCCGTCTTGTCAGCATTTACCTCTAAGTTGACTGTTGTCGCCCATCGATGTACGACCCTTAGAGCGCTTTCCATTACGTTACTGATGGTGTCTAGGAATTTCCCCGTAACAACTATAGCTATGTCGTCCGCATAGGCAATTAGTCTGGGTGCTTTCCCTTCCAATTTTCCCAGAAGCTCATTCGCTACGAGTAGCCACAGGAGTGGTGACAGAACACCACCCTGAGGAGTTCCTCTATGCGCTAGTCTGAGCAACCTGGCTTCGTTCCACTCCGCCTTAATTTTCCTGCAGCTCAGCAGGCTTTTTATCCATAGTAGGATGGCAGACTCTACCTGGGCTGCTTCTAGGCTTTCCATTATTGCCTCATAGGAGACATTATTAAATGCCCCACTTATGTCCAGAAAGACCCCTAGAGCATATTCTTTATGCTCCAGAGCTTTTTCTATTACCGCGGTTAGTGAGTGAAGTGCAGTCTCAGTGGATCTACCCTTCGTGTAGGCATGCTGCGCCTTTGATATGCTGGCCGACGGCAGCTTATCCCTAATGTAGGCGTCCAGAATCTTTTCGAGCGTCTTTAGAAGGAATGAAGTTAGACTAATTGGTCTGTATTCTTTCGAATAGAGGGGATTTCCCTTGCCCGCCTTCGATATGAATACGACCCTCGCCTCTCTCCAAAGGACAGGCACATAGTTTAGTCTTAAACATCCCTCGTATATTGTTTTCAAGTATGGTGTCAGCACTGCGGAAATTTTTTGCATCATGGCTGGAAAGATACCGTCTGTGCCTGGGGACTTAAACGGCCCGAAGCCATCGATTGCCCACCGTATTTTTTCTTCCGTTATGATGTCCGGGGGGACATTTTCCACGCTATCTCCTAGAAGTTGCAGATCTATGCTGTCTGTACACCCCGGAAAGTGTGTGTTGACTAGGTCTTCCAGTGAGTCCTCACTGCTTCCAGTCCACTCTCCACATTTTTTACGTAGTAACCTTGGATTAGTCGGGTTCTTGGATAGCAATTTCCTTAGCCTGGCTACCTCGGTTGTTTTTTCTAATTCGCCGCAGAAGCTCTTCCACGACTCCCGCTTGCATTTACGAATCTCTTTCTTGTATTCCTTAAGTACTTCCTTGTATTCCATCCAGCAGAACTCGTCATCGGCTACCTTGGCCAGTTTGAAGAGTTCCCTAACATTTTTCCTGAGTGCTCCGAGCCCCCTGTTCCACCAAGGTGGCTTTGAACCTCGCTTGGCATGTAGCAGAGGGCATGCGATGCGATAAGCTTTATTTAGAGTGTTGGTAAGTGAGACTACCAGTTCCTCAAATTCAGAGTGGGAGTCACTTACCCTATACTTGGTTAAATTCTTCCTCACTACCCTTTCATACAATTCCTAGTTTGTATTCCTGTGATTTCTGAAGGTTTCGCTTTTTGTACGGGCTGAGAATTTTACCTGAAATCCTACATACCTATGGTCAGAGAACGAGGGTGTACTAAGCACCTCCCAATTCTGTACTCCGATTCCCCCACTAGTGTGGAGTGTTATGTCAAGGACGTTCTTCGAGGTAGGGCCAATATAAGTTGGTTCCTCACCCCGGTTAGCTATATCTAAATTACTTATTAATATAAAGTTTAGTAAAGACTCACCCCTTTCGTTGGTATCTCCACTCCCCCATACTGTGTTGTGCGCATTGGCATCCGCGCCTATGATGAGTGGGCGTTTCGCCTTCTCGGCCTCTCCCACCAACCTCCGGAGCTCGTTTGGTGGCGCCTCCTCGTCGTGAGGCATGTAACAAGATGCAAGGAGTATTGTGTCATCCTTGCCATCCTTCACAGCTACCACCGTCAGATCATCTGAAGAGAAATTAAGATCAATATAAGAGTGTATACTTTTCTTTACCAGTATAGCTGTTCTTACCCTGTTTGTTGCACTCGGGATGTGCGTATAGTAAGTTTGCGACTTTAGTCCAGCTACCACGTTTCCCGACGCTATCCATGGCTCCTGGACTAACGCCGCATCGTAGCCGATCCTCTCTAAATTGAGGAGGAGCTCGGCAGAGGCGACCTTGCTTTTATGCAGATTTATTTGAAGAACCTTCACTGCAAGGATCAGGATTCTTTTCGGGGTCGGGTAGAATCTCCGGATCGCCCTTCTCGGTCTCCTGGAGCTTCAAGGTGGCCTCCAGGATCTCTCCCAGATCCTTCTCGACCTCTCGCTCCGCCAGCATGTTAGCATTGTTATCGGCCAGGCTTCGCTTCTTCAGGCGAAGGTATACGCTACCTATGCCCCACGCCATCTTCCCGAACCTAGCGTATAGTATGTCTTCGGCCGGCTTGTTGATTTGGAGGATGTAATTTTGGCTGCCATCCTCCTTACAGGAGTTGGTGACCTTTAACACCCTCCAATCTCCCGTCGGCACGTCTGGGTTCTGTCTCTGCAGAAGCCGCAGCGCATTCTCCGGTTTTACCGTGCGGGGTATGAGCACCTTCGCTTTCGGTATGGATGGTATGCAGCTGCGGTCCACAACCTCCAAGACGGCGCCCTCCCACAGGCCTTGAAGCGTCGCAACAGCTTCCTTTACCCATAGTAGAGAGGGATCGTCCTTGCATCTTATTATTTTCACCCCATTTAGCCACCCCGCACCATCGAAAGTTGGCATGCTCGTGGTGGGGTCCCCATCCATTTTTGCGACGAGCGCATCCAGCAGCTTATGCTCTACTGCTCCCCAGCGCTCCTGAGAGATTTGTCCCAGCGGATTGCTCCGGTCAATGAGTGCCACGATAAGGTGTCTTCTGGCTATCTCACTGGCCATTGCCGCCGCTCTCGATGTAGTCGGTCTCTCTAGATCGAGCTTGACGTTTGGCTTTGCAGCGTCGTCTCTGCGCCTCGATTTTTTGGCTGGCCTTGCTGTCTCGCTTTCAGCTGACCGCTGCCTTTTAGCCGCGATTCCTTCCTCTATCCGGTTTGCGAATCCCGGATCCGTGGCAGTGAATCGTGGCCTTGCCGCGTAGTACGCCCGGCCTTCCTCCATTTTCTCCTTAGCCCAAGCCAACCTTTCCTCCTCTTCCTTCGTCCGGTTGGACTTGCAGCTAAGTCTCTCGTGGACTTTGACCGC
>NW_023462801.1:0-17026 GCF_013731165.1 Rhagoletis pomonella | reverse complement strand
AAGCTGTTCATGAATGCTTTAAGATAGAGCACTTTTCATATAGCTGGGTGGCCAGGGTCTCGAGATATAGACCAAAACGTGGAATACCGTTTTTGTGAAAAATAAAATTGTGTAATGCGGACAGTTCTTTAATCTTCTTTAATATAAAAATTAATATAAAAATAAGTAGGGTTTTCCTTCCTGACGCTATAACTCCAGAACGCACGAACCGATTTTCACGGTTTTGCATTCGTTGGAGGTTTATAGCTAGGAAAATTCAGGAAAAATTTCAATAGAAAAGTATATGGTGTGTGAGTATCCCCCACGAAAATAAGTATGTTTCATTTAAAGTAGATGGTGCCATTGTTTAACAGCTATTCATTGTACTTTGCTCAGTTAATTTCATGTGACACTAGCGAATACCCGGCGTGCTTCGCTGCGCCTTAAAAGTAATTTTGTTTTGTTACTCCCTCTCACAACATTTGAAAATATTAGTTAATATTGCTGTACATATTTGTATAGTAGGGAAATTTTTTCAAATTATATAAATATACGTTATTTGAATATTGAATCAATACACGTGTGAGGAAAGGGTGCGATAGTAGACTCCAGTTATAAGATTATAAATTAAATTTCCAAGAGAAAGTCGGTTCTTTACATATTTTCTAATTACCTTCGAAAATATATTAACTCAAAAAAAAAAATTAAAAATGCTTCATAGATCGATTTTTTTTAAATCTAACTTCATAAAGTTCTTTAAAAATATTTTGTAAATGAGGCCATAAGAGCTTAGGGGGAGAGTTACAACTCAAAAATACATTTAAGGCGCAGCGAAGCAAGCCGGGTAATTGCTAGTTTACATATATATTAAGATACCCTAATATAAGCACCAACCATAGCTACGTTTGCGTACCAAATTTCAACTTCATTTGACTTATGGTTTTGAAATTATAGCTGATAAAATTTTCCATAATTTTATATATAAGCACCTACCATTGATATATCTGCATACTAAATTTCAAGTTCGTGGGACTTATAGTTCCGAAGTTAAAGCTGATAAAAAATGCCATGCCTATTGTATGTGCCAAATTGTATGTGTAAAAATTTCTACGCCTATGGGATGTGCCACGCCCCCTTTTACAAACCCCTTTATATATACTTTACTGTAAGCACCTACCATAGTTATGTCTGCATAACAAATTTCAAGTTCATATGACTTATAGTTTCGGATTTATAGCTGATAAAATACTCCGCGCCTATTGGATGTGCCACGCCCACTTCTACAAACCCATTTATTTATACGATGCTATAAGCACCTACCATATATATGACTGTATACCAAATTTCAAGTTCATGTGACTTATGGTCCCGAAGTTCTGATTGATAACAAATTTCACGCCTATGGGATGTGCCACGCCCACTTTAACAAAGTCACTTATATATACTCTACTGTAAGCACCTACCATATATATGACTGCATACCAAATTTCAAGTTCATGTGACTTATAGTTTCGAAGTTATAACTGATAAAAAATTCCATGCCTATTGGATGTGCCCTGCACTCTTTTCCAAACTCATTTATATATACCCTAATATAAGTACCTACCATTAAAATGGCTGCATACGAAATTTCAAGTTCAAGCGACTTATAGCTCCGGAGTTATAGCTAATAAAACATTCCAGGTCCATGGGACGTACAACTCCCACTTTTACAAACTCACTTATATATAGCCTACTATAAGCACCTACTATAGATACGTCTGCGTACCAAATTGCAATTTCACGTGACATATGATTACGAATTTTCCACGCCTATGGGATGTTCTACCCAGTTATATATGCCTTACTTAAAGCGCCTACCGTAGATATGCCTGCACACTAAATTTCAAGTTCTTGGGACTTATGGTTCCCAAGTTATAGTTGATAAAAGGGTCCACGCCTATGGGATGTGCCACGCCCCTTTTTACAAACTCATGTATATATAGCCTACTGTAAGCACCTACCGCAGATATGTCTGTCTACCTAATTTCAATCTCATGTGACTAATGGTTGTGAAATTATAGCAGATAAAAATTTCCACGCCTATGGGATGTGCCATGCCCCCTTTTACAAACCCCTTTATATATACTTTACTGTAAGCACCTACCATAGTTATGTCTGCATACCAAATTTCAAGTTCATGTGGCTTATAGTTCCGGAGTTATAGCTGATAAAATATTCCTATGGGATGGTCCACGACCACTTTTACAACCTCATTCATATATACCGTACTATAAGCACCTACCATATGTATGACTGAATAACCAATTTCATGTTCATATGACTTATTGTTTCGGATTTTTAGCTGATAAAATATTTCACGTCTATTGGATGTGCCACGCCCACTTCTACAAACTCATTTATTTATACCATACTATAAGCACCTACCATATATGTGACTGTATACCAAATTTCAAGTTCATGTGACTTATAGTTTCGACGTTATGGCTGATAAAAAATTTCACGCCTATGGGAGGTGCCACGCCCCCTTGTCGAATCCCAATTTTTTTACCCTATTATAGGCCCAGGTATCATGGCAATACTCTGTCCAAATTTCGTTCGATTCTGTCCGTCCGGTTAGGCTGCAACCTGGCACATACATACATACTTCCACAAATATATAGTAGATATCTATCCTTCTCTTAGCGTAAAATAATTTTTGAGAATACCCCGACCCCAGCGCCTCCTATCGTGTAATTTTCTTGTCCAAATATTCCTTTTCAATTGGCTAACTTATGTTCAAAATATGAGCCAAATCGGCAAGTAAATGCAATTTTTAGGAATATCCTGACCCCAGCGCCACCTAGCGACCAAAGTTTTGGTAGAAATATTTATTTTCATGGTACTGATATATGTTCCAAATATGAACCAAATTGGTCCAGCCGTTTAGTAGCTTAGTGACATTTAATGTACAGAAAACTTTTTGAAATTGTGAAATCGTAACGTCTCAGCATTCTTCATTTTTCGCCAACAACAACAAAAAAGTTCAAATTTTTTTAGGTCGTAAAACCTTCCACACAGAAGGTCCAAAAAAACACTTTTTACAGAATTGAAATCGGTTCAGCCGTTTGGTCAGGCATCGCGGTCATACGAAAAACATTTCATTTTGATACCTTTCATGAGCATGAAATGGTATTATAACTTTGGTCCGATGTTTGTAAGTACCAGAATAGAAGAGATAGACCAATTAAAATGTATACTTAAATGATCGGAACGCCGAGCTGAGTTGATTTATCCATGTCCGTCTGTCCGTCTGTCCGTCTGTCTGTCTGTCTGTCTGTCTGTCCGTCTGTTTGTATGCAATCTAGTCTCTCAGTTTTCGAGATATCCGGATGAAATTTGGTAGGTGGGTGTATTTTTATAGTGTATTAATCATTTGTCGGAACAGGAAGAATCGAAACACTATAACATATAGCTCCCATACAACTGATTGTTCAGATATGAGATTTTTCGTTATAACTTCTCCATTTACGCAGCTAGGAACATGAAATTTTGCAATACTTTCACCCATTATCAACAGAATACTTACAGCGAAAATTACAAAGATCGGGTCACTATAACCTATAGCTCTCATACAACTGATTGTTCAGATATAAGATTTTTCGTTATAACTCCTCCATTTAAGTAGCTAGGCACATGAAATTTGCACTGTTGTCACTCATTATCAAAAAAATACTTCCAGTGAAAATGGCGAAGATCGGGTCGCTATAACCTATATCCACCATAGACCTATGATTGTTCAGATATGAAATTTTGTTCCATAACTTCTTCATTTATGCAGCTAGGAACATCAAAATTAGCACCGTTTTCACTCATTATTAGCAGAATACTTACAGTGAAAATAACAAAGATCGGGTCACTATAACATATATCACCCATACAACTCTTCAGTTATGAGAATTTTCGTTATAATAATAATAATAATAATAATAATAAATTGGCGCTTACACATATGTTAGTGTTTGGCCGAGCTTCTCCTCCGACTTGTGGCGTGCGCCTTGATGTTGTCACACAAAGCGGAGGGACCTACAGTTTTACGTCGACTCCGAACGGCGATTGTATTTTTATGAGAAGCTTTTTTTCATGGCAGGAATATACTCGGAGGTTTGAAATTGCCTGCCGAGGGACGGACGCTGTTAAGAAAAAACCTTTTTTTATATTTTTGCGATGTTGATTTGGCCAGCGCTTGAACCCAGGTGCTGATGTGTGAAAGCGCGCACTGCTTACCACTACACCACAGCGGCCGACTCCTTTATATATTCACCTAGGAACATGAAATTTTGCAATACTTACAGGCATTAACAACAGAATATTTTCGCCCATTATCACAGAAAGTTTACAGTAAAATTAACAAAGATCGGGTCACTATAACCTGTTTATTGCCCCCATACAACTGGTTGTTCAGATATGGGGTTTTACTGTAAAACTCCTTTATTTGGACAGCTAAAACCGATAAATTTCGTAAGCTATTTTATAAATAATAATACAAAGTCTACTGAGAAAATCGTAAAAATTTATGCTGTATGAGCTTTATCTCTTATACCACTGATTGTTCAGATACCAGTCGTTGCGATATATCTCCTTGATGTAGATTGTGTTACCGGTCCACGTACCGATCACACAGCAGTGAAAATCATTTAGATTGGCGCTATATAAGGTATATCTTCCATACCTCTGATTGTTTAGATATGATTTTTTATATATGCATCTCCTCTATCTATGCCTGCTGCGAATATATACATTTTTTCAAATGCAGTAATCTGTTAAAGTAAAATTTTCAGATGCTCATGAAAGGTATGAAGCCTTCGGCATAGCCGAAGACAGCGCTGCTCTTACTTGTTATATATATAGATTCCATCCTTCAGTCGAAAAGCGTTGTAAGTACGAAATATGTATTAAAATACAATAATGTATCTTGTAATTTTTTAAAAGATGAAATAATTTTTATATTAGCAGTTGGATGCTTGTAGCTCATATATGTACATAGCTTGAACTTAGAGGGTTCACTCTAAGGTTAAACGTGTATTTTTAATTTAACCTTATTTGACAAGTTGACCCCAATCGCCCCTCCTCAACCAAAATTCTGCATCCGCCAATGATGTGAACGAAGTGGAATAGAGATAGAAAAATCAGTACAAAGCAGCACACATTTCCGAAAAATAAGAACATTTGCGTACTGAATTGGGAATTGAAAATTTTCAGTACAGCGAGTGAAAATTCAATATTGTCCTTCCCAAATCAGTACGTCTGGCAACCGTAGATATAGAGGTTTAGTTCAATATGCAGAAACTTTTTTTTTTGTAAACCTGTGTAATTCGTAAAGTTTTCCTTAGTATTTTGTATAGTTTGAAACTTTGATTTATATGGTTTTGTTTATAGCATAAACAATATATTTGTACAAAAATAACGAAAAAATTATAGCTTGCAAAACATTGTGAATATTAAAAAAACAAGGGTGTACGCAGATATAATGGAATGAGTGTATGTGTTTGCATATGTATGCATACATACCTTCCGCAAAGTTTCCAGCTGTTTATGATTAAAATCAAGGTCCTGCAAAATAGATTCAAATCGTTTATAATTCTCTACATTTCCAATGGGATCATCGCGATGGTATTTTAGTTTAGTAGGTTGGGATTCTGCAGGTATTCGAAGACAACGATAGCCACGATCACTGTTTAAATGGTATTCTCTTAGTAAATTTTTACTATTCATAAAGTCGTAAAAATAGTAGAAGATATGGAAATTGTGTTGATTCCTGAGGAGATGACGGTCATGAATATGTCAATAAAATATATTAATCTTGCATAAAAGTTTCTTACATATCGGTTGTGGAAACTCGAAGCTTTTCCAGCATATACATATTGAAAACGGCTCCACTGAGTTTTCCTGTCTGCCCGAACGTTAGGAAGTACTGCAACACGCATCTTGTAGACTCATTGTTGATAGGTGTGCCAGCATTAACGAGCATTTGAATTGCATCGATTGAGTTTTCCACTCGTGTGGTAGCTCCACGATTGCCAGATCCAAGATAACATAAATGATTTATGAGTAAACGGACATTGGTTGATTTTCCGGAAAAGCTTTCTCCTGAAAACACGATATGCTGCGGTTCCTTATGATGAAGCATATCCTGGTAAGCAATATCAGCCACAGCAAATATGTGTGGAGAATTTTGTGAACGTGACTTAAATTTATATTTAATGTGAAACTGAAAACAAATGATAAAACGTACAATACACTGCAGCCTACATTTATATTCATTATTTTACCTCTTCATCGAAATCTAGTTGTAAATCATTAGAGTTTAGCGACAATAAAATGTCTCCGATAAAACTATAAGACCCGCCAAGTTCCATGCGGTTTCTAAGTGAGTCCGAAATGAGTTCTTCCGTTGGATTCTCGATAGCTGCTAAGTCTTCTGGATACATACGTTCTGGCTTTCCATCGAAGCGTTTTATATAACCACGATCAACGAATATTTCTGGTTCCTTATATATAGCTGGAGCGTCTCTACAGAAAACCAGCAGCTCACGAATATCTGCTTGTATCTAGATACGGTAACCGAAACAATATTTCAAGCGTTTTTATAAACTACATACTATGGATATGTAAGCATATTTACTATGAATACATAGTATAGTATATAACATACTTCTTCATCGTTGTCGAATAGTTCGTTCAAAAACGGATGTTCAATCATTTCAACCATCATTGGGCGATTTTCAACAGTTTTTTCCAAACACTCCGATATGAAATCATTAATTTGCTGAGACCAATTTGTTGGTCGTAATAAAGTAGGCGGAGGATTACGTACTATTTGGAACATAACGCGGGTGGGATGCATATCGGCAAAAGGCGGTTGGCCATCTGCTAGTTCAATTGTTGTTATACCAAGTGCCCATACATCGGCCCGTGAAGTAATTTCAGGTTCCTCTGGATTTTTAAAACCGTGCACAGAAAATAAATATACATATTTGTTTAATAAAAGTAAAAGATAATTACGAACTCTGCTATCTGCATTCACCCAACTTCACTTGAATTAGTCAATTTTTTTCAAAATCCGGGCCAATAGAGGCATCGAAGAAGCTTCGTTTCAATTAAGTTTTAAAAAATGATCAATTCTGAAAAAAGTTGGTGAAGAAGAAAACACCATGCATAGTTTATTTCTTATGAGGTTGTTTGTTAAACAACACGAAAAATCGGCTTGTATTTTTGATTCAATTGAAAAGGCACAGTAAGGGCCATTTTCTGAAGTAACCTTTAAATTTAAAGCTCACTTTATATCTAAAGGTTGGATTAAAAATAAAGCTATGTCTAATGTTAAGCATTTCTATTATCGGTTTTTGACGTATGTCTGTTTCTTGGTTGTAAATCAATTTAAAACCGACAATAAAATTATTTACTTTAGACACAATCATAAATTTTAATGTAGCCTTTAAATATAACGTGAGCTTTAAAGCTAAAGGTTACTTCAGAAAACGGCCCTAAGTGACGTCCTCCTTTTAAGTTGAAAAAAGATATTGAAGCTATAGTTAACAACTAACCAAATTTAAATTTTTTTATTTAAGTAAATATATGTACACACCAAGGCCTAACAAACAGGTAGTAGCATTAGACCCAAACCAATATTTACGAGTATTTTGTTGTTTCTTCTGGTATGTAAAGTGTCAAAAATAGTCTACTTTTTCGTTAAATACTATAGTGGCCATGTGACATATAAACAAAAATTAAAAATTGGTGCAAATTTCTTTCTTTGTGAATTTGTTTCGTTCCCGAAGCATTAATGTATGCGTTTCAGGGCCCAATAATTAGCGTTTACGCCCCTCAGTTAAGAAAACGTTCCAAAGGCACGTACAAATTCATTTTTCTAATTAAGAATTTTTCTAAAAAAAGTTAACAATATTTGGCAGTTATGAGACCAACTAATACGAACAAAATCAAATTAGCTGCTCCACTGATGGTGCTGATGATTCTATCTGTGTGTCAGATGAAAATAGAAAAATTTCTATTTCGTATGTACGTGCATCTGCTTTGTACAGAAACAAATCTAATTTGCCTTTACACGATATGTTGGCATTTCCATATGTAAAAAGTGGCATGTACACATGCAAATACATATCGTGTAAGAACAACTTTAGCGTTCATAATTTTAAAATTTATTACTCAATTTAGATAACATAGGTCTTATTTTATTTATGCAATGGAGGACCTACAATTTTATTTCGCCTCCGAAGGACAAATTGATTTTATGAGGAGCTTTTTCGAGGCAGAAATATGCTCGAAGAAATATGCTATGTTTGCCATAGCTTTCCTATGGGCGACCGCTGTTCGAAAAAAGTTGTTCTAATTTAGATGTTGCTGGGACCAGGGATCGAACCCACGTCCTATGGAGTGGTAGTGCGTGCCCCTAACCAATCAGCCACAGCGGCCGCCTACATACATAGATGATATTAAAATCAATGAGCTTCACGTGTGTAAAATGAAATTTGGGATTGACCAACTGAATCAACAAAAAAAAATGCTATTAATTGCGCGCACTTTTTATATCCACTTTCCTATTTTTTTTATTTCTGCAAGCTTGAATTATTTAATAGTCCTCTATGGCGTTGCAGTAAGGTCGCAATGAGGTAATAATGGCTTTATTTCCCTTTTGAAGTTACAAATAAAACTATAGTTTCCAACTGGCAATGGAAAAAACGAAGTTATTGTTTTTATTGCGCTTTGAAAACTTTTGTTTAGGAAAAATAAAATTACTTTTTGCAATGCCCGGCGATCAAACCCGGACCCGCCACCCTTTAAATTATGATTAATTACGCATTTGTAGAACTTTGAGTGTGATTTTATTTCACTTCTGCATTGGAAATAACGTCGTATGCTTTTATTTCAAAAGCTAAAGCGTATGGTGTTGTTGTACCTCACCCTTTTTCCATAGATATTTGAATTAAGGAGATAGTATTGGACTAATAGTCCCCTATTCTGCAATACTTTCATATTCGGATTTTGCTGCGAATCGTAGAAATGGTATGTAGCAATCCGAATCGTATTTTCGAAATTCGTAAGAATGGCATGCCTAGAAACGAGCGAGTAAGATATTGGCAACTTTTTTGCGTATTTTGTACGAAAACATTTCTGTGCCGGAAGCGAGATAAAAATAAAGCAAAAAGATGTTAGTCGTTGTGTGTTTGGAGGAAATATTAGTGGAGCTCTTTTAAACAGATAAATTTGCTTTTCGCATATGGGCAAATCTAAAAAACAGGTAAACTTTTTGTTATTTAGCATTTTTTTTATTGTTGTAAACTATATCAAGATGGTTGCTCTTGGACACAATTCATAGGCGTATACTTGAAGCCTCAAAAAAATTTGGATGAATTTGCTGCATAACTTTTGAATTATGGGTGCTTAAATTAAAAAAAAATAAGGAAAACAAGTGATTTTTTTTGTAATTTTTAAGAGGGGCACAATTAATTATGTCAAAACTTTTGAAACGCACCATATACTGGTTTGAAATTTTATGTGCAATTAGTACTTCTGTGTACACTTCATATGTTGTTGGTAACTAAAGTGTGCTTTAAAATCTAACTAAATGGGTTTATCGCGTAGCATTCCATTTTAAAAAGTTGTTAAGTATGTATTGTATTCTACAAACAATAACTAATAATATCATACCTTAGCAAGAGGTGTGCTTTCAGAATAAACCAACTTTTAAAGATAAAAAATTATGCGATCTTGAGCGATCCAAAACAAACGATCCAAAAACATCTTCATTGAATTGAATATTCCTGATAACGTTACATATACCTGTAAAATTCTTCAAAAATTTTTCTCTAGAAGTGTGTAAAAACCCTGATTTACTACTGAGTGAAAATATCTCAAGTGGGCCATCCAAAATTGGACGATCAAGATTTTTTCGCACAAATCACTTTATTCGGTTTACGACCATAAAAAAATATAATTTGAGCAATTTGGTAAATTCGCACTTTTACAAAAGTTATCAGGAAACAAAAACAGCAAGATACATGCCATAAATCAGTGGATAATAAATAATTACTGAATTCATCAAAAAAAAAGTTAATAACAATAACTTTTGTAAAACTACGAATTTTGCAAAATGATGCACTTGATGAAAATGAATTACACTTATATTTGTCGATTTATTAAGAGATTACGAATATAATCATATATAAAATGTAGGTGTAACACAAGTAAAAAAATTTTACTTTTTATATTGAAAGTGTACCTGTTTTTTAGATTTGCCGATATACGTATATTTTTATACCCGAGCGCACCTGTGCACAAGGGTATTTTAACTTTGTTCACATAACGGTTGTTTCTAACAGCCAAAACGAATCGAGATAGATATAGACAAATGTATACATAAATGCTCAGAATGAATAGAGAAGTCGATTAAGCCATGTCTGTCTGTGTGTCTGTCTGTCCGATAACGATTTTGCATTAACTGCATTGAGAACCAGTTCTTTAGGCATAAGAGGAGTTATGGCTTCTGGTTCAACAATTCAACCAGAGGCTGCCAAATGTTGTTCCTCGTCTAACTTTTGAAGCACTTGATGAAAATAAATTACACTTATATTTGTCGATTTATTAAGAGATTACGAATATAATCATATATAAAACATAGATGTGACACAAGTAAACAAATTTAACTTTTTATTTTGAAAGTGTACCTGTTTATTAGATTTGCCCATATACGTATATTTTTATCCACTGCTTTATACATATGAACGAACAAAAACGATGTTTGTTGCCCCATAGCGAGAAACTTGGGTACGGTTTAGTTATTTGTACTATGATTTTGGGTTGTTGTGCATGACCCGAGTCTAAAAACTTTAATATACATACACGTGTTTTCAAAGGAATGAACTTTAATTTAAAATAACGGTTTTAAATTTCCGAGCACTAGTTTATTATTAATTCGGTTTGAGCTATACACTTTTTTTGTAAATTTCGATGTGGGTTCTGCGCAAAAATACTTTGGATGGCGTAGCTGGAGTTACGGATACGCACAAGAAACATTGTATACCTTCCGGCCCTCTTCTCCGCACACACAGAAAGGTGAATTCTACTTAGTAAGCGTTATAAACCCTTAGCGTGGCCGAAGGCGGAAGCAAGCGCAACGGGTGGTGAACCTAACAAAATGCATATTTTCAATAGCTTGGAAGGAGCTGTTTTTGCATTATCTGGATTGAGAACCAGTTCTTTAGGTATAACAGGAGTTATGGCTTGTGGTTCAACAATTCAACCAGAAGCTGCCATACATACATAGATGCGCCCATGGCAACTGCCCGACAGCTCCGCATAGCTTTGTGAATTAATTTCAAAATGCGCTCATATTCCGCTGCTATAGTTGCAAATGCAATCCATCATTTTCTGAAAAAAAAGTTAAATAAAAAAATTGTACTATAAATAAGCACTTTATGCAAGAATGATAGAATACAAGATTGCGCCGATCAGAGAGGATTTTTGAGAATAACTTTTGTGTGACGTCACACTGGTGCAATTGAGAGAGAGAAATGCCAAAACGTGAGCAAGAATGGAAGAAGAAGAAAAAATGTTGCAAGGAAAACGTAAACAAGTTGCACCAGTGTGACGTCATGCAAACAATGATTCTGTGAAATTCGTTAAGAGAGGAATAGCGGTCCGAGATCGGCGCAACCTTTGTATTCTCTCAATCGTGCACTTTATGAGTATTTTCTAATTCATTCCACTTTGTATTCCTGCATACAGCTGACTTCGAAAAACAACTGATAGCTGGCAATGTTGAACATGTTTCCGCAACGGTTGTAGCATGTCGATGTTTCAGTTTTCTTAACGGAGCTACCATTTACGAATTACGAAAATTCGGGTTCTAGAATAAGGGGAAGTGTCAAATAGCGAAATTAAAATAAATGGTACGCTCTTGTTGGTTCTATCTAATACTCTCCTTATGTTAAAGCCACTGTGCCAATTCAATTTAATCAAAAAATATTTGCAGATTTTAAAACAAACCCGCAAAAAACTGTGCAAGCGACCTTATATTTTCACCACTTCCCTTTGGAATTGATCATTCATCGAAATGAGCTTCTCTGATGCCTATTCAAGTAAAGCAGGGTGGATATACATTTGTAAGTACATTTTTTTTTAACCGTACTATCGGTTTAACGTAGTGTATTTTGTTTGATATACATATGTAAGGTCCTAAAAATAAATTCGCAAAACAAAGTGTAAAGTAATTTGTGACACGCACATATACTATATGTTAGTCCCTAATTATAACTCAAACAATTAAGACCTGCTTTGCGTTGTCAGGAGAGCTGTAAAATTGTGAAATCACTTGTTTTTTTAATTGATTAAATTTTTATCAGTAAAGTTTCATTAAATTTTTTTTATTCGTGGTTG
This sequence comes from Rhagoletis pomonella, assembly GCF_013731165.1. Classification (NCBI taxonomy): domain Eukaryota; kingdom Metazoa; phylum Arthropoda; class Insecta; order Diptera; family Tephritidae; genus Rhagoletis; species Rhagoletis pomonella. The sequence goes on along the minus strand of NW_023462801.1, from coordinate 4,612 downwards.
GGCTGATATTTTTCATTCTACAATTATGATGGCGTAATGAAACAGCCTCTTCCCTTTACTTTCTGGTATAATCCCATAATTGAATAATAATAGGTTTGCTCAGAAAACAGTTTTCTCGCTCCCTCTTGACAAAATCTGCTACCTTAGCAACCCTGCAGGAAATGTGTCTAACTATAATCTAACTTTAAGTTGATTAGGAAGGAGCTAAAAGTCACTTATTATCTGTATATTTTCTTTGACGAAAGCTAGCTTTCTATGGCGATGGCCGCGAAATAATCAAGGGTGGTTTAGCTCTGCATTAGAAGTAGTCAAGGGTTGTTACCTCTGCAGTTGATGTAACTAACTTGTAACTAACTACTTTTGGACATAAAATATCGATAGGAAAAACAAAATATAATTTAATTTTATTTTTATTTTTTTATTTTTATTTACTTTATTTATTTTATTACATTTCATATTTGTTTACATATTCTGCTGTAGGTGGACTCATAATCGAACTCCGTCAGACATAACTTCAAAATGATAATATGAAATTTCGATCTTCCTTTTATTTGTCCTCAATTCGAAAAAGTATTTGCGAAGTGCAGGATATTAAAATAGAAACGCGTTTAAAGAAAACAATCTCCTTCATTACTCCGGCATTACTTGTCAACTAGTTTCAAGTAAGCTTTTTGTAGCTAACCACAAGTTATATATTTTATAGAAATCCCGCAAAAAAGCTAACTACAAGTGGGTTATTTTTTATCAATTGATAATTTTTTTCTGCAGGGAAGGCACTGTGTGTGGGTGTGCGTAAGCAACCTTTTGTAAGGGAGTGTCAAAACCTACGCACCAGAACTTCCCCAACGTATTCTCAAATACACTTACAAAATTGTAAATAAAAACCATCACATTTGCATATTCATATGGCATTCTTTGCATTATTTAACACGTTATTTATCGCATAGTAATATTTAATTGAAAAGAGACAACGTCATATATGATAACATAATAGCGAATTCCATGCAAAAGAAAGAGAAAACTGCTCACACCTGCATCGAGTATGCGTTAGATTTTGTCCCGAAGTCCTATGTAAAAGATGGAAAATTTTTGAATTTCTCATACAAACTGTTTGAAATACTAGGCGTATATAACGCACTAGTTAAAAGATAGCGTTCTTACTGGGTAGTCATTAGTCACTATTGAGAAAACCTTTAATTACTCTACTCGACAAAAAAAATCACCAAGAATGAAATAAAACTTTTCCATCGAAGAACTTTATCCTGAATTCGAATGTTATAATGATTCTCCGGGTCAGGCCTAGTTTTTGAGTTATCACTAAAAATAAAAAAAATAAAAAACATATCGAAAATTCCTATTTGTCATACTATCGGTTTTACATCTGGGAGAGACTTGTAAAGGACACTCCAAAAAAAGTTGTTTGCCTTCATACTCATAAATCATACAAATGGTTTGGTCACTATAGAAAAAATCATGCAGAAAATTAAAAAAAAAAAAAATCATAATTTTTTATAAAGTTTCAGATTCGACCGCCTTAAAATCAGAAAAAGTGTTCGTACAAAAAAAGTTGGCCCTCTATGCTACACAGAATTCTATGAGAAAAATTGTAAACCTACTAACGCTGCTAGTGGATGTATTTTAGATTTTATACCTTTGATTTGTTACATTGCGGAAAATTCAAAAATCAAAAGCAAACATGAATTAAAAAAAAACAGCTTAACAGAGCTGGGTTTAATACTAACAAAAATATATATAAGGGGTGCACACTCATGAAAATACTGTTACGAAATTACTAAAGAAGATTCTTAAACGCTACAATATCACACTGTAGCTATAACAAGTGCTTGTGAAATTATGTGTACTACTAGAAATGAATTTATAAAGAAACATTGTTTGAGTCTCAATAGCTTTGAAATTGTAAGAAGGAAAAAGATAGAGCTGTATTGGATTTTGGTTTGGAAAGACGCAATTCAGCGATCGAATAACATAATAAACTATTAAAATACATATTTTTTTTAACAATTGGTGGCAGTGGTGGGATTGCGTCACTTCCAAGGAGATTTAGTTGAAAAGAAATCAGAATGGTTAAATTGGAGCAATAGAAGGTAAATCAGTTGAAGGAGCTTGTTGGAACTTTCTACTACGGGCTCAAAGGCGGAGCTACAACAGCGTTTGCGCCCACGAGTTTGTACAGCAGGCATTTGAGACATCTGGCGGAAGCGATCATGCCAATCGCTCCAACAGCAATAGGCGCGGACATGAGCCAGTTATTGTCGACTATGCAGAGCGTGATGAGTCAACCTAGAGCGTCGACTGCAAAATTGTTTGTCTATTTAAACTCACTAATCTTCGGAACTACAGAATGCATTTTCATGGGGCATTAAGTGGTATATAGAGAGTGACATCGGACGTAACCTAGGGTATAAAAAAATTAGATTGACAAGGGGGCGTGGCACCCCCCATAGGCGTGACATTTTTAATCAGCTGTAACTTCGAAACCGTAAGTCACATGACTTTGAAGTTAGGTGTGTTGACATACATATCTATCGTAGATGCATATTCTAAAGAAGATATACTTTTGTACAAGGGGCGTGGCACATCCTATAGTTGTGAAATTTTTAAACTTCATAACTTCGAAATCATACCTTACGTGAATTTGAAATTTGGTATGAAGAGATACCCATGGTAGGCGCTTATAGTGAGGTAAGGCGTGTCGCGTCCTATAGGCGTGAAATTTGAAATCAGCAATAACTTCGGAACCCTAAGTCACATGACTTTGAAACTTGGTGTAAAATATCCATATCCATATAAATAAATAAGTTTGTAAAAGGGGGCGTCGAACATCTTACAGGCGTCGAACTTTATCAGCTAAAACTTGGGAACGATAAGTCACATGATTTCGAAATTTCGTGTGGAGGTAAACGTGAGTTTTCATAAGGGGCCGCAGCACATTCCATAGCCATCAAATCTCTTCTTCCTCTTCTTATTTGGCGTTGTAACCGCCTAAGCGATTTTAGCCGAGTTCAACAAAGCACGCCAGTCGTCTCTTTTCTGTGCCAACTGACGCCAATTGGAAATGCCAAGAGAAGCCAAGTCCTTCTTCACCTGGTCTTTCTATCTCAGTGGGGCTTCCCTCTTCCTCTGCTACCACCAGAGGGTTCCGAGTTGAATACTTTAAGAGCTGGAGCATCGGTGTCCATTCGAACGACATAGCCAAGATAGCGGAACCGCTGTATCTTAATTCGCTGCACTATGTCTATGTCGTCGTAAAGCTCATACAGCTCATCGTACCATCGTCTGCGGTACTCGCCGTTGCCAACGCGTAAAGGCCCGTAAATATTCCGAAAAGTCTTTCTCTCGAATACTCCAAGAGCCCCTTCACCGGATTTGTTCATTATCCATGCTCTGCGCCATATACCAGCACGTGCATGTTGAGTGACTTATGGAATGTGGTTTTCGTACGTCGAGAGAGGAGTTTACTCCTGAATTGCCTACTTAGTTCAAAGTAGTACTTGTCAGCAAGAGCGATACTGCGTTGGATTTCCATGCTGACATTATTATCGGTTTTAATGCTGGTCCCCAAGTAAACGAAATTCTCTACTTACTCGAAATTATAACTGTCAACAGTGACGTGGGTGCCACGGCGCGAATGTGCTGACTGTTTGTTTTATGACAGGAGGTACTTCGTCTTGTCCCCGTTTTCCACCAGACCAATTCGCTTTTCTTCCTTTTCCAACTTGGAAAAGGCAGAACTTCGGAACGAGCATTTTCATCAGATATTTCTTTCAATTTACTAATCACATAATCACGGACACCTTGTTGTCTTTTAGAAGTTTCTGCAACACCAAATGTCATGCAACTCACTTCTTAAGATTTTATTTACCATGACCAAAATTTAAGATCACAAATAAATTTCAGAAAAAATTTTATAACAGCGCTTCGAGATTTGCATGCCTGTTGTATAATTTTTTAATTTCAGAAAGCAGAAAACTCGCGAGGAACTATTTTTTTTAACTCTTACATAACCAAAGTTTTTATAACTCCAAGTATTTTTCTCTTTTAACACACAACCCCCCCCCTCCCCCCTCTCCACCGTGGATCAGCCACTGATCTTCTATTTATATTCAGATACATTCCTGTTAATAATTACTTTTGAATTTTGAGATTTGATATAACGTCGCTAAAATGTAAATATCTAAGCCAATTGGTTAGACTTGGTTATCGGACTTACCCTCTGCATTTGCGAAGGTGTAAAGAATAATATGCAAGTGGTTTTATAACGCCCTTCGGCGGCCTTTACTTTTCGTACTCTTTAATTTATTTATTTAATTAATCAAAACGACGATTTTTCAGAATAAATTTGCTTATACCAATGTGGACATAAATTGCGTTATGCCTCTGAATCTATAGCGGAATAAGTGTAATTTTTTGTTTATAAAGTCAGTGCAATTAGCAATCTTTTAAGTTAAATTTCAGCTTTTAAAATATAGTTCTCAAATAGGCGGCGTTTACTCACCTTTTTTTGTTTGTTTTCATATGTTAATGCTTTAATAAATGCAATTTCTATTTGAATGTATTGTCAGCAATGTATTCCAAGTACCATTAAGTATTT
>NW_023462800.1:0-17032 GCF_013731165.1 Rhagoletis pomonella | reverse complement strand
TTTTTTTGCTATAGGCGCCTCCACGCTGTTTAAGGCTCAGCGGCCCCAGCAATTTACACCTGATATTAAAAAAATGAATTTTCAATATATCACTTCGTGTAAAAATTACAGTGAACCATTATTGCAAGCTGAAAAACTATGGCGTCACATGAATTTTAATAAAGTGCGGAAAGTTGTGATTTTGGCTACCGGTTGGACGAACACTGTGAATGATTCGTCAGCGTTGGCAATGCTTTCGCAGGCGTATTTGTGTCGAAAAGATGTGAATTTTATTGTAAGTGCATATATGTACATATGTCTATATATGTATTAAGTTATCCATTCCCTGATACCTAATATCTGTTATCTATAATTTGTCATCTATTATATATTACTAGTGAACTAGTGGCGTTAAAACGCCGAAAATTGGATTTCAAAAACTTAAAAAATATTCCAAATATTAGTCAGAGTTATAAAAGATCCAAGTGCCATATTTCATCAAAACCGTGCAGGCTTTTCTGAGTGAAGAGTGTTTTTATTTTCATCGAATTTCAAATCACCCTATACCAATGAAAAAAGTTCTTAATTAAAAAAAAATAAAACTTTATCATACATCAATTTTGGGTCTCTAATTTGATCTCTCATTTTTGAAAATCTTCTCGTATTCTCAAGCTAAAATTTTCTTAAATCTCTTTCGTCTGATATTGTTATACACATGTATTTCAAGAAGCTGATGAACTAATTCGAATTTGATTGTTCGAACAAATGGCAACCCTCCTAAGTAAAGATCAGGAATAAATCCTTTTCAAACCGATTTCGATTTATACCCATCTTTCAATAATTCATCCAACTTACTGAATAATTTGAATGTAACTGTTTAAACACGTGGCAACACTCTTCAAATAATCGAAATGTTCAAACTAAAGATTTCTTAACATTTTTTCGCTTGACTACGGTATTCTTATAGTTCATATACTTTTTGAATTAGTTAATTCAAAAAGACCTTTTAAACTGGTGGCAGCCCTCTTCAAAAGTATTTTAAAGCTTAATCATTGTTAACTCTCCTTCGCCGGACACTACGATATATATTTTAATTAACTGATGAATTAAATGGAATTTCAATTTTCAAACATATGGCAACCACGCTATATACAGTTCAGAAAAAAAATTGCTCACCCCCTTCGATTGATACCTTTATTTTAATAATTCATTTAACTCATAAAATAATTTGAATTAAATTTTTTAAAATACGTGGCAACCCTCTTCCAATACCTCAAAAATATTCTTAGCATTCGATTTAAAGATCTCTTAACACTCCTTCGTTTGACATCCATATTTTGATATTTCGTCGAACTTGTGTATCTATAACTAAATTCGTTATTCAAGCAAGTGGCAGCCCTCTTCAAAATATTTTCACTACTTTCTGAAACCCCTTTCGTTTGGCACGCATATGGTGGTACATATTCTATTACCTAATATGATTTTTAAACAGGTGGCAACCCTCCTATAGTTAAGCTAAGAAACAAAGCTTTTCAAAACCATTTCGATTGATAGCAAGTTTGTAATAATTGATTTGTTTTTTTAAATTGTCTGAATATAATTGTTTAAAAGGTGGCAACTATTTTCAAAAAAGTAAAACCTTATTGCACATTTACACTCCAAGGTTTTTCGTTTGACGCCTCATTTTGGAAAATCGAACGAACGGTGCGGATTTGATGACAATTTGAATTAAGTTTTTCATCAGGTGGCAACTCTTTTCGCAAAATTAAAACCAGTTTGCACATCTACAGGCCAATCGCTTGAATTTGACATCTTATTTTTGAAAGTCGAGCGAACGGTACAGATTTGTTATCCTGGCCAAAAAATCCCTTCGCGTATTATATATGTATATGTATGTATAGATCTCCTACTGAGTATATATATTATATTATCTGTTACATATTATCAGCAATCAATTATACACAAACTAATTTATTATCTGTCATTTATTATCATTATTAATGTATTAAATATTATCGTTTATCTATTGTCTTTGATCTAGGTAGTTGATTAAAGCTTGAGCCCAAAAAGTATTAAATAAATAAGAGCGGAAGCTTTTTGGTTTACGGCCAGTGTTAAAATGGGTCACGCTAAGAAATCAATTTTTTGCTGATTTATAAAAAGTATCTGAAATTTCCGCAGCGCCGCAGTGTTCAATTTTAGGAAAAAAAAAGCACAAGAACAGCGAAATATGTATGTTTTCAAAACTTTTTAAAAAGTACACTGGGGGCTGATTTCAGGCAAAAAAAAATAAAATTAAAGCCTTCTATATTTGAAGGTCAAGGCAATTTTCGGATTCTCCATCTCAAAAACTGTAAATCACCGTTACATTTATTTCGCTACCTCTTCTCGTTCTAGAGACATTTGACTTTGTCTCCTTTTCTCAAAAATAGAACACTGTGCGCCGCCCGCGTCATATACGGTTTTACGTTATGCTATCAAATGTTACAGCTGCACCTCCATCTGTTAGCTCTTTTCGGTTGATTTCTATGAATATTAAAAAGTTTTAATTAACTTATTTTTTAAATTTATTGTTACTTTTTTTTCAAAATTAGTTTGGAAATAAAGCATAACTAAACGTCTCTCGTTTGACATCAGTATTAAGATATTCAATTTAACTTGTTACTTAAATTATTTCAAAAATATTACTTAAATAATATGTTCCCAATTAAGCTTTCTTAAACTACCCTCGCTTGATATTCACACTAAATATTTCGCTTAACTTGTTAATTAAATTGATTTTTAAGATTTAAACAGGTGGAAACCCTCTTCAAAAATATTTTCGAAATAAAGCTTTTCCAATCTCTCGTTTGGCGCCCAAATTAAAATAGTTGATTAAATTCGTGGTTAATAGGAATTGCATAAAAGAGGCAGCAACACTTTCGTTTTAAGTTTGAGTTGTTATTGTTAAATACGGATACAGGGTTGGGAGACCTTTCTATATGTACAATCGGCAGACCACTATAGACCTAACAAATATTTATTAGGTATACGCATCGAACTTCAAATATGTTCAGTATTTCGAATTTTTCTTATCCCATTCCCTCAGATTGTCGATGCTGGTTACTACGTAGACACGCTATATAAATGGTCCGCAATGAACACCGAAGAAATTGGAGAAAGTATTGGTAAAGGTCTGAAGCATTTGATAAAAGTTGTACCGCTGCAAAATATACACCTAATCGGTAAGTGAGAAAGTTAGAAAGGTACTTTGTATTTCATAAAATTTAATTACTCATCCCTATCCTCTTTCAAACGTCAAGGTCACAGTTTGGGCGCACACATCATGGGCACTGCCGGGCGTACATTCACCAAATTGACTGGTAAAAAAATACCACGCATTACCGGCTTAGATGCAGCCAAACCATGCTTTCGCTCAGACGACACACTCACCGGCTTACATCGGGGTGATGCCGAATTTGTGGACGTCATTCATACAAATATTGGAGTATTGGCGAAGAAGGAGCCTATTGGCGATATCGACTTCTATCCTGGTGGTGCAAATCCGCTACCACCTGGCTGCTTGACTATATCATGCGCTCATTCACGCGCAGTCGAATATTTTGCCGAGAGTGTATATCCAGGCAATGCTAAAAATTTCATCGGTTGGAGATGTTCGGATTTTCAGGCACTGGAGAAGTTGAAATGTAATCGGAAAATTACCTCACCTATGGGCATCGCGGTTGATCAGCAACAAAGGGGTATATTTTATGTGCCAGTGAACTCAAACTCGCCATTCGGCAAAACGGCGAAACCGAGCAGCGAACGATGGCAAAATGCACGATGTCATAAGTGTGAAAAATCAAAGCAAATAAAAAAACAACGAGCGGGTTTTCGGAAATTGGGAAAACGCAGGCGAAGGGATAATGGCCGGAAATGTATTAAGTGCAGGAAAGTTAACAAGGCGAGGAAACCGAAAAAGGGAAAGCAGGCGAAATATGCGAAGCTGGGGAAAAAAGCTAAACAGCCAAGAGCGGCGAAACAAGCAAAGGCAGTTGAAAGGGCAAGATCAAGAAAAAGAAACATTCGACCAAAACAGCCAAACAAAGCTAAAAACTTAAAGGAGAAAACATCAATGAAGGCTTAATTTATTTATCATTTTTGCATAGGCTAGTCAAATATTCATTTCGAGTAGGTAGTAATGATATACGAAAAACTTAAACCACTTATCAAAACGAATTTATATAAGGTGACTGATTTCAAGGCGAATTTGTACTGCTTGTACAAAATGATGTGTATGTTGTTACTTTGTTCGTGTTATTATTGTTCTTTTGCATATAGTTTATTAGTATAGTTTTTATTTTTGCGCTACCGCTATCACTTAGTATGAATTCGCCTTGCCATTTATGTTCGCCAATCAACTAAAAAGTCTCCGAAATTATAAAAGTATTGAAAAAATAAACACTACGCCTGCTGTTAAGCCTCGACCCTGACATAATTTCAAAATATAAAAAGCACTTTAGCAAAATACGGTGGCAAATTCATTGTTGTTTACATAAGTATTATTATTTAAGCAGCTGTTCACGATTTACTTAAGTTTTTTCTTTTTAATTCTGTGGTTAAATACTTGTTATACAATACGTATGCACATTAGGGTGGATCGAAAAAACAGTCACAGAGTGGTGTTGTCTAGAAATTTTTAGCGAATATGAGTTCAGCTCAATAAGAACTTTCCAAACAACATCACTCTGTGACGGTTAAAATGCACAAATCTGTACAAATGTACAAATCGTGTGATCCCTGCTTAAGACAATTGTCAATTCTATCTGGAAAGCTCTTTACTGTCTTTCCAAAGACAAAGTGAAAGATGTGCTAACGCTAGCGCTATGCTGTTAACCTTTTATCAATAAGTTTTAGCAATAAAAACTTTTAAATAAAAGAAAACAAAATGAAAATAAAGCAAAAATTAATAAAAATATTTTTTAATACATGCACAAATGTATATCGTCGTTTAAAGTACAAAACCGCGTATCAACAAAATGCAAAACCGCGTATGTGAGATTGCATAAATTATTTTCTAGAGAGTATAAAAACTCGCGTTTCAAAATGGTTCTCTTTTTTATAAAGCAATCGAATTTCTGGCTAGTATATTTCAGGACGAATGGATAAGGATTGAGCAAGAGCTCGTGTGAGCAAATCCAATTTTTGGCAAAAAATGTCAGTTACGCGGTTTTGCAGAACGACGATACGCGGTTTGGTGCTTTAAACGACGATATATTTTTCCTTTTAAAACAATACAATATAAAAATTTAATTAGAAAAAGAAAAAAATAAATCAAGAAAGACGAAAATAATAGTTAAAATGAAATGCAGTTAAAAAATATTTTTATTTTCTAAACAAAATCTAAAAATTAAAATAAATATAATTTAAAAAGACAAAAAGCTAAAATAAAATAAGACGCTAAAAATTAAATAAAACAAAAGAAAATATATCTTTATCTTTAAAACAATAGATTCTAAAACCAGAAGAAAATTAAATTAAAAAAAAATAAAACATATTTAATAAAAAAAGAAAATATATATTATGTTTCTTTCTAAAACTTAACTAAAACTGCAAAAATTATATTTTTCTTTTCAAACAATAAAATCTTAAAAAATAAAAAAAAAATAAAATAAGTTTCTAAATACATATTAAGTTGAATAAAAAAATATATATTTTTCATTTTAAGACAATGAAACGTAATAACTAAAAGAAAATTAAATAGAAAAAATAAAAAATATTTAGCTAAAAATAAAATACATTTACGTAAATTTAATGAAATAAAAGAAATATATTTTACTTATTAAAATTAAATAAAATAAGTTTCTACATATGTAATAAAATTGTGAAAATAACTATATTTCTTTTCAAGACCATGAAATCTAATAATTTTAAGAAAATTAAGTAAAAAATGAAAAAAAGTGTATGACAAAAAATCCGCTGACCGAGGACTCGACTGGAGATGGGCACGGGACTGAATATTTAATCCGCCCATCCCGAAATTAAATTTTTAAGTCCCGATGCCGCCCATCCCAATGTTTTCCAGAATTGTACCGCGGGTCCTGTGGGGCCCCAAAATCTATCACTAAGAAAAATTCTCATGTCTTTCATCGTTTTTAAGGAAGACTTTCGGAATTTGCGGATTTATCGAGTGTCGGGAAAGGATTTTGGTCCCGTTCCGCCCGCAAATTTTTTAAGACCTTCCCAATACCGCCTATCCTGGCCAATTTGAAATCAACACCGTGGGTCCCACGGGTCCCGATAGACCGCGCCCACCTCTAGGCTCGACCTGGGACCACCCGGAGTTGATATAAACGTGGTAAAATGAAATGAGACGAAGGGTTATAAATTGAATATCCTTTTCTGTTCTATGTATACCCACATTTCAAAGTAAATAATTTTAAGGTTAGAATGGAAATCGAAAAAACACGGCTTTTCTGAATGAATCTGAATAGCGTTACAAGTTGATAAACAGTAAAAAATCCACTGTGAAGTATCAAAGCTTACCCTTTCTATTAAGCAACTCTAACTCTTTTCGTTTTATAAAATCCTGATATGTTAGAGTTCTTTGCCCAGTTACATTCGTCTCGCTAGCAAATACTTGTGTAGTGTCATTTGTCGTGTTGTTATTATGCAGTGCTTGACTTAGAAGTTTGATGGCTAAAAATAGTGTTTATGTAAGTGTAAGTGTTAAGTTACCCAACAGACTTCTACATGTGAAGTGCTATGCGTTGGGTAACCGCTTCCATGCAAAGCTCATTTAACAGATTCCTTATGTGACAACTCTCATGCAAGGCCAAGTATGCATAACTGATCTATTAGCCAATCTGTGTTTGCTGTGTTTTTTAAGCTTGTGCTTAAAGTGAAAATAAATTTTAAACCCTACTTGAGAAAACGGCCCTTAGGGCCGGTTACTCAATGTCTGGTGGTTAACACTAATCTGCTGTTAAACATCGTTATCGACGTCTTCGACTCCATGTATATAACAGGGAGTCGCTAGTGTCGATAACTATGTTTAACCGGAGATTAGTTTTAACCAGATATTCAGTAACCGGCCCTTAAAGTTGCAAATAAATGTTTAAATTATAAATTTATAAAACAAACATTCCTCAACTCACCTTCGTTTTGCTCCTCCTCGTTGTAGGACGAGAAAGAGTTACCTTTCAACGTCAAGTACTTCAAAGTTGTATTCATGATTGTTAGTGTTCGAAAAGGCACTTGTGTTAGATTATTGTGTGCTGCTGAGAATATAACAACACTGTGGCCCATACGGGTTTCATTTTCCAAAGTTTCGTTGTACAGCGTATCGTCATCGTCAATGTGCTTGTAAGAGAAATCCAAGTAGATTTTGACCGCTGGAAAGATTTCACCATCTACAATTATTAAGATATATAATAAAAATTTGGAGTTCAGAAAAGGTTTTTTTAGTTTGTTTTTTAGTTTTTAGTTTGTTAGTGTTCGCGATCGAAGATTTTCTCGAAATAATCGATTTTAGCGAATCGACTATAAATTTTCGGTATCGATCGAGAATCTATTCTGAGAACTCGATTCTCTTATTTTTCATACATCTTTAGATACGCGTCATTTGTTAGAATTGTGAAATTGTGAAAATTTAGCTATGGATGATGGCCGCTTTTGTAGGTTTTTCAAGTGAAAGAAAGATTGAAATAAATAATCGATTAGAATCGAGTAGTTCGAATCTCGCCGTCGATTATTCGGTTCCAATAATCGTAAGGATTAAATAAGATTCGAGAATCGGGAATCGACTATTTTTCAAAACTTTCAATCCTTATTTCTCACTACCAAAGTATGTGTTTGGGCAAAATTAAATTAATTCTTCTTTAACATAAACTAATAGTGTTTGCTTGTATCGTGTATTGTATGTATGTATCGTGTATGCTGGAAATTAACATGAAATCTCAAAAGCTCATAAAAGCCGAACGGTTTCAAAAAAAATTTCAAGATGAATAACTCAGTGATATAAAAAAATATATTTTTTTTTTTTATCAAAAATAGGGGGTATGCACTGTAGCCAATGGTGATCGTGGTTGTAAGTCAGACTAAGCTTTGAGGTGCCATCAAAATATAAAATTCAAAGCAATCCAAAAATCCGAAAAATAATTAATAGTCACGAATAAAATATCCAGTGAATACCGAATATTACTGAAAAAAAATCCCATATAGTTCAAAGAAAAACTTAAGAGATCTCCAAAAATTCATAAAAAAATCTGGAAATACTCTAAAAATGTACAAAAGTTCACAAAATCCCGGACGGTCCGAAAAACAATTCCAGAAAATTACGAAGCGGCTCGAAAAACTCCCAAAACAAAACTACGGAAAAAGTCCGGAAAAGTATCGAACAAATAACAAAAAATTACTAACGGTCACGAAAAAAAAATTTAAAAACTCCGAAAGCCTAAAACGGCAAAAGCCGAAGGGAAAAAATCCCACTTTGAACACCGAGTAATACCGACAAAATCCAAAAAGTCCAGAAAAAATCTCGAGTGACCCCGAAAAAATCATAAGAAAATCTAGGAAGTCCCGAAAAAAAAGTCGGGTTTAATTTTGAGCTTGGTTGAAGCATACATAAATAACGCTGTTGGTGTCCCTCCTCCTCTTCAAAACCAAAATAATACTCAATAACTACTCTTTTAGCTGATAACAAACAGTGGCTACTGCAATTGCTCGTTTATTGCTTAGGCGTAATCAAATGCACTTGTGCAGCTCTTTAAGATGAATTAAAAATGTCACTCATACGTCGTGTAAGACTTTACATTATTCAAGTGTGCTTCTCACAGCGCTTTCCATGCAGTATTCAACACTATTGAGATATCTATAGAATGAACAAGGGAATATACATACGAGTACACTTCTTAGGCATTGAAGTTGCATTAACCAATGTCAAGGCAGAAATGTATAACAGCTGTAGGCACAGGTTAAGTAAGTTAAAGAACTATCCACCATCATTGGAGTGGGAACTATTTTAAATTTTAATAGTGTGATAAATTTTATAATTGATTGGTGCAACCGGATATCAATGTTTGCTAAAGCAAGTTGTTCCAGTTCATTTAGAGGAAGAGACTAACTTCATCTCTTCAAAGCGGTTTATTATTTCATTTGGCTTATCACATTTTATTACAACCGATAGTATTTGCTATTTATTTGTTGTGCCGAAAATAATCGTATTCGTTAGTTAAAAATTTTAACAAACAAAAAAAACTAAAAATTATTATCTTACTGATATTGTTGTTTAAACCAGTTCCATTTTATTATGCTGATTGCTAAATACGTATGTAATATATGTACATATGTGTACGCCTTTCACATGGATCATTAAGTGCAATATTTTTCGGCCTTCTCATATTAGATTAGCTAAATTACGTTTACACAGTACATATTATACACGGGTGTGTACTCTCGCTAAATATAAAACCGATTCGATGCCTTGTTCCAAATAATCTTTGCATGAATTTCTGCTATAAAAAGCTTATCATTGAAATCCAACTGAATCTCGGAGGTGGCATAAAACTTTAGTATACATTAGACCGTAGCAGCTTAAAAAAAAAAGAAAAAAGGGTTTTGATGAGCTTTAAATTTACTGACATAGAGAGGATTGCTTCTTATGAAATGACTTTCTTCATTTCCTGCAATTTCATACACAATGAAAAATGTTAAACCTACATTCAGACAAAAAAAGTCCTTTTTTAAATTGCCTTGCAAAAATATCAAACTCAGGGGTGTAATGCGAACTTTATTCGTACGGTCTAGTATACATACATAAATAGGTCCCTTCATTCAACCTTAAATGTACGGTGGCAGACCAACAAGTTTTCAATAAATGTTCAACAAAATTAAATTTTTAATGTTTTTTTTTTCAAAATTAATATATATGCACGTTTGTAGCCAATTAAATTTTAATAAAACAAAGTGCAAATCTGAAGTCGCAAGCGCTTCCCTTATTATTTGGCATTTTTTACGACGGTTTTTTGCACATTTCTCCATATAAATAAATTATTGAACATACATACTTTTTATGGAAGAAAATACGTGACACTGTCAGCAAAAAAAAAATTACAAAAATTAATGGTAAGTCCTACCTACTTCAGATTTGCACTTTATTATACTAAAAATTAATGCATACCAAAATTCTGATTAAAAAGCTTTTACTTTTATTGAAAATTTTGTAATGTTTTCCTAATTTGTGTACAAAATTCGGACTCAAATGATTTTCGTTGGATAGGGAGCTATGCTTTCACAAAAACATAAGAAACATTAAATAAACAAAGGAAAGCTAGCCAAAACTGGTTTAAAATTTCGTCCTGCTATTTGTTTACCAGCCACTGTACATCGTAAGCCAAAGAATACGCAATTATGTAAATAAGTACATATCACTTATGCATTTATTTCAATACTTACTTTTATTATTGCACAAATCATGGTTCAGAGTACCATTGCTGTAGACCCACCACATAATTGAACTCTTTATGCTATCCATTATGCAAGAATTATTCAACTCGCTTCTATATTTCTGCATAATTTTATTTATTTCGTAGGAATTAATAAGATCGTTCCAATTACCGCGTAAACTTTGTAGCTCCCATTCAATTTGCTCCAGCGGTACTGAGTCTTCCACTACATTTTTAGGTTCAATTACTTTGCCAGTATCCTGCTCTTGGGAATCAAGTGGAATTATCTGCTCGCTCGAGTTCGTTAGTTGACTTTCTTTGACACCCATTGTGACATTATTCGGAGGTTTACCCGCAGCAGCATCTTGGTTCCCGCCATTTTGGGTGAAATTGTATTGGTAGTATGCCGGAGCCTCCTCACTTTTAAACTGAGATGATTCTAGAGATTTTGTCTCATTCGTTGACTGCTGATCGGTAGAAATAAATTGCCAAAACGTACTGAGCTTATCGTTGATGTTAGAGTCCTCATTGTCTTTACTGCTGCTGTTGTTGTTATGACTGCTATGGCTGCTATGGCTGATATTTTTTGTATCGCTATCATCGCTTAAAATTTTATCAATGCTGAGAAAGTTGTTTGCACTGCTGTTGCCATTGATAACTTTCCCATCACTATCATAAAGCGGCTCAGTCTGATTTATTAACGAACTGGCATTATCAGCTGTGCCACCAACAAAATCATTATCATTTCGGCTACTGTTTGTGAGAAATGGCAGCAAATGTTTATTGTTTATTTGCCAATCATGTGTTTTATTTGTATTTGTGGTTTTTACAGCTGACGTTGAAATAATGTTATCAATTATTTTTTTGTTGCTATTATTATACACTTCATTAAAGCTGATATCGAACGCTACATAATTTCTTTTGTATGCACTACTGTTTATGTTATCGCTGTTGTTGTTGTTGATATCATTGATAGCCGTTTTAAAGCGATCGATGAGTGCTGCCGCATGTAGTCCGTGTAATTTGAAGTGGATTACAAGTATTAACAACGCCAGTTTCAGTCCGAAATTCATTTTTGGCGCCTAATAAATGAGGGTGCCTCCTCTTCCTCCCTTTAGCACTGCAGTGTATGTGTATTAAATTTGGCGTATTTTACTAAGCCGAGAACAAAAATGGCATGTGCGGTATACACATAAAGAGGATATTTGGTTTTAACACTTTGATAGCTTTTGGCCTAGGTGTTTTAGGTTTATTACGCATTGAGTTTTCTATTGCTTTTGCCAAGTTATTGACCGATAAGTAAACTATAGTCTGTGGCTCGATATTTTAACACTTTTATAGCTTGATTTATTAACGTTGTAAGTTTTAATTTTTTTGTGGTTGTATTTTGCAATTCTTGTTTCATACAGAAATCCACATTTTTGCTATTATTTTTTGATTTTTACGTGTTTGTCCATTTTTTTTTTTGTAGTTTGGAAGCGTTACACAGTCCAAATAGTTTCTCGTCGTCAGGGTTACGCTCATCCCGAAGGCCGGTGCTCCTAAGAACTTCAGGCTTATTAGTCTGTTTTCGTTTCTGCTAAAAAACGTTGGAGATATCAATTGACGTTCATACTAAGAAACGGGATTCCTCATGACTGCCGAGAGCTCAATGTGCTTATTGCAAGGGACAGTCGGTGGATACCGCACTACACCCATTAGTAGAGTAGATGGAGGGGGGCCTTCACTCATAAAGATTATGCAGTAGTAGTTAAGATTCTTAATGAGCTGGGGTTGGAACCGACCTGATAAGGCTCGTTTACAGGGATGTTCTCTCACCCCTCAGATTACTATGTCGTCAGTTAGGGTGGTTAGTGTATACTTCGATAGTTATGCGACTATTAGGACCCTAAAGTGTCGGAGTTTTTCTAATCGGGTTCATTTAGGTGTTGAACCACAGTCACATTGGGAGAATGGCACCCTTGAAACGTTCTACAGAGCAGCTCTGTTCTATCCTGGACAGTTGGACCTCATATAAGATCAGCGAGCGCTTGGTAAAAACTCAGTCATGCGCAATTGCAAGATGCTTCTGGCCTAGAGTGAGCTGAGGCGGTAAAAGAGGCTCCTTACGGTTGCAAAGTCTCAGTTCTCGCTGTTCTTAGAGGCCATTGTGCGATGATGAGGTGGAATCATCTTCCGAGTCTTGGCGAGGATAAGATGGAAACATCTTGGCTCGCACTTTCTGACAACCCCGGAGGAGCTCTCAGGCTTTGAAATTAGCCGTATTCGTAATTTCGTAATAATTGGTCTCCATTCAGTTTTTTTGGTATCACAAAGGACGATCTCCTAATTGACCAAGTGCGTCCCTTGTCTGGGACCCTAACCTATTTTTTATGTAATCTTAAAGGATGTCGTTGGGACTCAGGCTACTGCTCCAACCACCATCCATAGAGGCTTTTTTCTAGTAGCAGCGACCCCTCGACTGGGAATGGTAAGCTTCCGATTATATTTTTTCGGTGCGAAAGTTTAAAAAAACTCGTCGGCAGTACGGAGGCGGCGTTAAACGCTTAGCAAAACGCATTCTCTGACCTTTGAAGTTTTGACAGGGCAGATTGTTGCCTTGAAAATCTGATAGTTGCTTAAAACGACAATATTATGAAATCCGTAGATAGACAAGGATAAGGTTGTAAAACATCAAACATATGTACATATTTTGCTAGAGGTTCCAATTTTATACCAGTTCATATTTAAGGATAAACCAACAATAATATGCCGTCAAAAAAGTTGTCGCCTTACCCAACTTAATTCGGCTTTCAAAGGGGACGACTCTAATACTGAAGATGGCACAACGCCGCTAAGGGATGGCGGAAATTGATTCCAATGCAATTTAAGAGACGTTACAAGGAATGGTTGTCATTGTTCCTAGAGACAACTTTAGGTGTTCATTTATTTGACGCTAAAGATTAGATTTACATTCTGACTGCAGACCTAAAAGATCTACGTATATAATCGAGCAGATTTGTCAAAAGTGGCCTTCGATATCAGTGGCTTTTCTCCTAGCAATTATTGGGTTTTCTCCCTTGCGTCATCTTTTTTGGTATATTGTTGATGTTTTTCTTTTATGGTAATTTTCACCAAATTATAGTTTTAGATTTTAGTTTATTAGTTTTCTGAAGTAGCTTTTAAATTTTATTTGCCCTTTAAAATAAATTTTGTTCTCGAAAAATGATTTGAAGGGTAGATAAATTATAAATGTTATCTGAGAAAACGGCCCTTAGGTTATCGAGAATTCAGATAAGTTTTATTTTTTAAGTAAAACCGATTTTTTGAATTTACTAACGTTTGTTGCATTAAATATTAAGAACACACATATTTACATATACCAAATTTTATATTTTAATTATTTAAATACGAAAAAGCGAATTCTTTAGTAGGTTTCACATCCGCCACGAACCGTTACCGCCAAAGAACTAAACCAAATTTTAAGAAATTTGCGCAAATGGTCAGCGTTCATGTTGGGCCTGATTTGTGGCCGATTTTGTGGCATATCAGTAGCGGAATGCGCGTGCTTATCAATTTTGGCAATTATTGTTATTGATATTGCTATTTTTATTGTTGTTGTATTTATATCATTTTTGGTAGACGGTGCGCTGTCTTATCAACTACTATTATCGCACTTATTTGGCTATCAGTGGTGGGTACGATTTTATTGTTATCATCCTTTTTTTGCTACATCATTTCAGCAGCTTTAGCTACGTAAACGCGAATGTGTCATAAGCCAAAGGCGCCTCACAAAGACCCCAACTAATTTACATGGTATCCAGCGCGTGCCTATTTCACTTGACTCAATCCGTCATGAGTTCCCATATGACGGCTTAGTAAAAATTATGAAGAAAGTCGTGTCGTATTGGATTATGGTATAGAGTTTTCTTTACTGTCTCTCCCTGTTTTCTTTGCGTGAAATTATTTATAGACAATATGGTATATCAATACCAATACTTTGGCTAATTTTTATTTTACTTCTTGCAATATATGTATTTGTATAGGTACAGGTGCTTTAAACGTTTTGGTTGATATTTTGTTATCAAATTCTTTCTATTTATTTTTCTTCTAATCAATTTAAATTGTACGCTTAAAAATTGATATTTCCTCAACTACTACATCTTTTGTCTAGCCTAAGTAAATACCAAGTTAATACCCCATGTCTTCACAGTATTTACAATACTTATGGGTTTGGATGTTCTCTTGCACGTACATCAGTACTTACATTCACGTATGTATATGTACATATGTACATATGTCGTATTTATGTATATATGCCCAGCGGAGAAAATTTACTAGACCTTCCGCAAACTTTGTGAAGATGGTAGTGTGTTTATTTGTAGTTTTTAAATGAGCACACTTGAATTATGGAAGAAATACTGTTCCATCCTGTTGAATGGTATCAAACACCATCGAACGCGGTTTCAATCAGGGTGTGATTTTTAAATCCGATGATGGAAAAGATAAGAGCTGCAGAACTGAACCGGTCAGGTACAATTTTTTAAAGGTTAGGTTAGGTTTAAGCGGCTTCCTCTTGTAAGGGGCTCATGTGGATCGTGGAAATTGGTGCTTTGTGATACCTCTGCGACGGGTACCTGCTAAGTTAGGGCGAGAATCGCTGGGTGCCGAGAACGAAGTTTCACAGACTGTCTATCTTAGAGAGTATGAACCCAAGTGCCTAAGCCACAATCTGACAAAAGCTGGGCAGTCTAAGGGGAAATGCTGAGATGACTCTACCTCGTCATCCTCCACACAGCTGCGAAAAAAGGCGTCCAATAAAATATTTAATTTCACTGAATTTCACGCAGAACCACTATTGCCAACAAGTGCTACTTTGGCCTGAGTAGGCAATTGGAAAGAATCCGAAAAGTATTCATCGCGGATGCCTCTGCTAAGAAAACATCAGGTGGAGAGACAATGGGCTTCACTTTGCATTTCCTATTAGCATCAGTTTATACTTTCGTGATTTTTCGGACTCGTCGTGACTATTCATTTTACTACTGGGTGCATAAACGTAAGCATGTACGGAATGATCGAAAGTTTTTAACAAAGTTTTCTGTCTTAAGTCCTTAGTCAAATAATTTGTCATGAATGTATTATAATTAATTGTATTTAATCGTTTTCTTAGAATATTGGGTTGCACAAGCTAAATGCCTTATTTTATTAAACAATATTTAGACTTCGAATTGAGTCTTTTATTTGCTTATATTTTTGTATGAGTATTATAAAATTTTTGTACAACTTGGCAATACAAGAAGTTTTAGGATTTAACTGAAAAAGTATTTCTACGCCAGCAAGGGAAAGTTTTCGAATACCGGAAATTACAAAAAAAAAATAAATATTTATATCGTCGCTAGACACGAATAAAGACGCTCAAAAGTTGACACGCGTAAAGAAAACTTCGGCGAAGAAAGACTATCAACATAGTTGACTGCGAAAAAAGACGCTTTAGCCTATTTGAAGGCGAAGAAAGACGCGTAAACTTATTTTCGCGGTCAACTATTTTTGCGGGTGTAACAGTATACAAATTTCTCAAAGAGTCTTTTGTTTAAGCGTTTTTCTTCGCCGAAGTTTTTTTACGCGTATCTTTTCGTAAATATTTTTCACACGTCCTTTTTCGTCGTCTTTCTATTTTTCAAACGGAATTTAGTTATACTAATTTCGAGTATCATAATTCGTCTATCATAATTCAATTCTTCATTGTTTGATCAAGGGACACCCAATTGGCTTTGTGGATGTTTCAATGCTGGTGTCTGGTATTTTTAACTACCTTATTCCGTGCCGCGACACAATCGATCAATCTCTCTCTGTTGAACCAATATGCCTTCTTTACGTGCCTTAGCACAACTATAACATCTTAACGGGAACAGGGCTCATATGCTTCCTCTAAGCGTTCGTAGAACTACTCTTTAGTCTTAACATCCTTTTCCTCCGTCGGAGCGTGTGAACAAAGGTGGCTTAAGTGGTTGAGTTTGGCTTTGAAGCGGATGGTGGTGGAATTTTATTTACTGATGGGTGTGAACCTGCGGACGAAGTGTCGTAGTCTCCGCCTAACCACAAATACCACGCCATCTTTGTGCGCTGCAGCTATGGTGCATGTCACACGCTGCATATTTCATGAATAGAGGCAGAAAGACGGGAGTGCGAAGAGATTGAGATGATGACTGACAGGAATGCGCCCCGAAAATTCTTTCAGAAGATAGGATAAGAATCAAATGATTTCAAGACCTCAGCACTTTTGAATGGCGACATATTTGGTACGTTTTATGAAGAAGAACCCGAACCAATGTATAGGGAAGAAGCTCCCGTCCCTCCCCGACCGCGGTTAGCAGAATTTGGTCTGATGAATACATGCCACAAGAATGGAATCTCAGTGTACTTTGTTCAGGTTGATGGAGAATTCTTCGCAGAAGACACCTCCACCCACCTTCCCATTCAGCTTCGATCCATCTGTAAATAAGTCTACAGGTCCTCGATTCCAGATAGCGCACCCCACCCAGTCCCCTCTCGCTGGAATGTGGGTGGTAAAAGATCCATTCGGACCCATAACCGGCGTGCAGAGGTCTGTCCGAGTCGGTTAGATGGGGCCTTTCTATAATAATGTAACG
>NW_023462799.1:0-17042 GCF_013731165.1 Rhagoletis pomonella | reverse complement strand
GTGACTTGTGAGGAAGATGCCTTTCATGCTGTGAAGCAGTGGTATGAATACGATGCTTCTGGGCGGCAACAAAAACTTCCAGATTTAATCAGTAGCTTACGCTTGACCCTTTTTGACACAAAGTTCTTATTGAGAAATGTCCAAACACTTCCTGGATGTGAGCCATTGGCATTCAAGGCAATATCGTGGATTTCGCTTCCTTCAGACCGTGCAATGATATCGATAAAGTACACAGAACCTCGCAGAAGTATATGCAAAATGTCGGCAGAGACAACTTTGCTTGCGGTGCAAGCTTATGTAAGTGCTACAAAATGGTAATTGCTTTGTGTATTTTCGATATTTATTATTATTCAGCCATAAATGTTAGAAGAATAATGGCTTACCAGAAGCATTCATCCAACGGGGAAAACTATCGCTTATTTCCAAATTAAAATTTTACCGAACAAAATTTTTGAACTAAGAACCGTAGGAATTACAAAGTCCAAGTCTGAAGCCGAATAGATGAGAGCGTATACTTAAAAAAAGAAACGCTTCTTTCTTAGCTTTTCAATTCAGTGATAATACTTTCGAAATTCTGCATTGTACAAAAGTCGCAAGAATAATCACCAATGACCAAAAAGAATTTAAAAGCAACTACTAAACCATTGAACAGTTTCAGTGTTTTTTAAAAACTAGATTTTTTAAGAAATTCTACACTGGATAACTTTGGTTCCTATGTAACAATGGAACTAACTTCTTTTTTGTATGGTGTTATGGGCTATGCCACCCTCTCTGAATTTTAGTTGGGTATCGAATTTTCTGTCGAAACAGAATTTTGCTTTCGGTGCTGTAGCGTAGTGTGACAAAATTGCTCAAAATGTAAGTATTTTGGGTTTTTTTTTGTTACTTGTTGGCGACAAAATAATAATACATTTTTGTATTAATTGCATGCAGGTCTAAGGACGTGATTATCAAACAAATGAAAAGGCTGTTTTTACTGATGGAAAACAGAACAATCAATTTGCAAAAAGGATTTGGTAAAAGGTTCAGGTTGCAAAAAATGGGAACTCAATTGTTTAGGACCACTTTTAAGAACGGCAGCAAAGTAGATTGAACTAAAGTCGTTTTTTTTTGTTAATGTTATTGTGGCTTATTAACATTTTTTATTTTTAATATTTTTATTTTATTGAGCTTTGTACCACGATTGTTTATTAGGAAAAACTGAAAAGGCAACAAAGTCTAAGCGGTAGAAGTTATAGCAGATATTTCGGAGATCACCACTTCTCCTCGTCAGACTTCTTTTTTTCTAGACTTCAGCAGGCATCGAACCTGCGTAATCGATGTTCAAAGTCAGAAGCGTTAACCACTGAGCTATGTACATCCCGTAAACTCCTATTTGTCAATGTTATTGTTGCCTTTTCAATTTTTCCTAATAAACAATCGTGGTACAAAGCTCAATAAAAAAAAAATAAAAATAAAAAAAATGTTAATAAGCCACAACGCTTCCGACATCTTGTGTATACCCCAATTAAATTAATTTAAATTATTTCACTTGTTTCTTTATATATACAGGTTGAGTTCAAAAACCTTACACAAGTCCATCCCACATTTTCATCTGTCATTGGAAGTCCTTCACATAGCTCATATTTTTTTCTGTTGTGTTTGTGTGTTGTGTTGTGTTTAGATTAGTCCCGTATCCATGGATGTTGCTACTTTCCTTATTTGCGGATTGTTAAGAGATTCCACCTTCGAATATAAAGTTGTCTTTGCCTTATTTATTTAAGATTTTAATAAAATTAACTCGAAAATTTAGGGGCCGTGTGTCTTTCGCTTTCAGTGTTACCGATTTGCTCAATTTGAAACCAAAAAAAAAATCGTCACAGCTGACAAGAATACTAGTATATGTATTGTGAACCACCTAAACGAGCGAAATTCACAATGGCGCTATTCTTCATCGCATGAGCGTTTTATTACCAAAAATTAAAATTCGTTTGAGCAGCACTTTCGACCACGGTCATATATCGACTATAATATTTTATTTTACAACTTATGCAACTTATAATATTTTATTTTGCAAAATTTGGAGTTTTGTCTTATTTGTTATCCACTATTTTGAATTTGTGAAATCGCCAGATTGCATTCAAAACTAGGTGAAATGAGCTTTCATTTGAGTCATTAGATATCTTAGTTTAATCAAAATTGAAATGGGTATCCGAGCATAGCTGCTTCCCTAAAAATATGTTCCTGATATTTGTATAAAAAAAAAACCTTCAAATACATTCTTTTTATAGTTATGGACTTATTCACAAAAAATAAAGTAGGTTTAAAGAGCATTATAAAATTACGTTTTCATGCATTTTTCAGTGTATAAACCTTTTTTAAAGCGGCTTTATTTTTTATGAATAAGGCCATTATTTTTATTTTTATTTTAATATGTACATATGTGATTAAACTTCATAATATAATGTAGGATCTTAAAGGCACAATTTTTCAATATAACCAAACTGGGGATGAATGGCAAAAATACGCTCAAGTAGAACATGATGCAGCCGCATACGGCATGGTTGTTATGGAAGACAATATTATTTACATTGGTGGTGCAAGAAATGGTGAAATAATTAACGGTGTTAAAAGCTGGAGCTTAAAAAACGAAAAAGTGGAGGACATTGCCTTCAATGATTCTGTCAAGACGTTGGCCAAGTGTTGTACTATTAAATGGAAATGTATACGCGATTGGTGGAGATAACTCAGATCGACAATATACAAAGTCTGTGGAAAAGTAAGTATCCATGAAAATAAGCAGCATTTTTAACATTCCAGGTACAAAAAAAAAACAATTTCAATTGATAAGCATTTTCCTTATATGGTCAAATGCAACTGTATTTGCTGTAAAGTAGTTGCAAAAAAAAACTGACTTACATTCATCACACAAAATTATTGGCCCACTTAGGGCCAAAATCACAGTGCGTATTTAACCACCGACAAGAGTTTAAACTTGTATGCCTCTATAGTTTAACCCTTGTTAAATTAAATTTTTTTTTTGTGGAACGAAATTCAAACTTTGTTTAAATATGCCAAACAATTGGCAGCACTGTTGCTTGTTCCTTGAAATTGTTGTTGCATTTGCTTGTTTGTTTACATTTTGTGCTGAACAGCTGATTGTTTTTTGGTGGGATTGATTAAACAACCTACCAATCAATCTTGGTTGTTTGCTAATAATTAGGTTCTTTCCCTAGCTATCCGGACCGGATCCGGAAATTTAGAGAATATTGCTCTGAAAAATGCAACAAATTCCAGAAGTACGGGAATGCAAAAAACCACATTTCGTGCTCAGAGTTTGAGAAACAGCTCACGTTGTTGTTGTTTTTGTCACTTAAATTCAAACACTTGGAAATTGAATTTTGGTTTCACAAATTCAATTTTAAGTGTATAACAATCGAAAATACATCAACAGGCCATTCACTATTCCTTAAAAGCGCCAAGTAAATGCAGGCAACATGTGAACACAAAACAGCTGATATGCACTTTGACACTTCATACATTTTTACCCGGAGAAAAAGTCCGGGCTGTTTCGTGCAGAAAGAAGAAGACACTTACGATCCAATACGCTCTCTATTACACATTTTGTTGAGTACGGGAATGATTTCTGGTCTGTTTTGGGGCACCCGCGTAATCCCGCGTTGCGTACGGGAAAGAACCTATTGCGTTCGCGTACCCGTTAATTGTTCAAAGTTAACCAAAACTTTCAGGTTTTTGTGTTCGCGTACGCAAAAAGCTTGCAAAGTAGGGGAAATTGAGAGAGCATAGTGACATTTCATTTTGAGGGGAAGCTGCTGGTTTCTGCTGGAAAAATTTTTGCCAACAGCAATTTGCCAAGAGGAAAACAGCTGGTTTGAATTTACGCAAATCACAAAATTGAATTTGATGGTTTGGATGTTAAAAATGACTGCGACTAATAGAACTTGTAAGAAGTAAGTAGTTATTTGTTTAATCAATAAACTGTGTCAGGATACCACTTTGTGATGAGTTTTCGTACGTTTTAAATTTTATACTTTTGAATGTAAACAAAAATTATATCAGCTGTTCGTCAACTTGCAAGTTTCTGCAAATTTTATGTTCGCGTACTGTTTTGGATATTTTTCTCTTGTGAGAGAACTGGTGATATTTCGCCGGAATTTTGCTGTTGGTTGGTTTTTTTTGGAGATTTTAAACGAACGCACCTTGTTTTGGATATTTTTTCTCTTGTGACATTTCGCCGGAATTTCGCTGTTGGATGTTTTTTTACTGGAGATTTTAAACGAACGCACCTAAAATATTAGGTGCCATTTAAGTGCCGTTTAAATATATGCTCTGTAAATTAATTCTTAAAGTTAATCAACAATCTCTACTTAAATAGGCCATCTGAAATTGGGCCTAACTCTTTGAAATTTAATTCTCTTCGATTTTATTTGCAATTAAAATTTTTATAAATGTAAGCAAAATATTCTAGGGAACTCTACTATGCATTACCGGCAATGGCCGTCCTCGTATGCGCGATATCGTAGATATTAAATAAGTTGCGATTGACAAATAAACAGGTTGAAACCATACTAAAAAATAATATATAATTGCGCATCTAGAGGCCAAGCCCTTTCATTTGACACCTCATTTCTTGTAATCTAACGAACAGCCCACATTTTTTAATTTTTCGCACAGGTTGCAACCCTCTTCGAAAAATAAAACCTTGTAACGTAGCTTTGCCTACGCCACAATAACATATCGCTAGCTTAGAGTGAAAAGTTGTTAAGTCCACTTTTTATGAAAACTCATATTTTGATATAGGAGGCTAGAGAAATTGAATACGCATCGTTTCGAAAATTATAAAGGTACTTGTTTTATTTTTTCCTCTTCATAAGCAATAAAAGGAAAATTTGCTAAGTCCAAAAGAAGCACCGCAAATCCGATGAGGCCAAAATAATACGACATCTTTTAATAAATATCGAAACCTTCTGATTCTTATGGAGTTTTGCTTTGCTTTAAACGCGCAAAATGTTTGATTCAAAGTCTTGCGAAATAATTAAAGAAAATGGCTATAGGAAGATTTTTTCCTCTCCTGTAAAATTTTTAAAATGGGACTTAGCAACTTTTCTTTCTAAGCTAGCGATATTCAACATCACCCTAGCACACGTCTTACAACTGCACATAGGTACCAATATAGGAACATACATACATACATACTGGTAGGCGTACACACAAACTAACATACCAACAAGACTAAAAGCACCCCTATGTACATACATACAGGCGTACATACGCATACGCGAAGCTGGCATGATAAGCACATGCAGATTTCACAAACAGCAACTTGGATACTCATGCGCACCAACAGATGGAAGAAGTTCACTGCGCAAAAGCCATAACACAAAATAAGCCCATTCACTTCTCAAACGGTTCATACAAAACCAGAGCTAAAGCGATGATACAAAAAACAAGGTAGTTCCATTGTCACTTTTCCGTCGCCATATTAACAACCTGACAATTAAGCAGATTGTGACATTTCGTGCTACCATACCCAAAATCTAAAATACTTCAAATTTTCTTATTAATTTTTTGTCGATTTAAAAATCTTTGTTCTTAAGCATAGTGTTTTATTCCTATTTCACGTGAAAAGCTGTTAAATTGCATATAAAATTTCTTTCTGTGAAACAAGTGTGAAATTCGACAACATTTCCTCAGCAAAGTACTATTCTGTTCACGCTGTGAAAAAACTTGCAACATTTTTGCAAAATGAAGCTAGCAACACAATTTTCATGACATTTTTAAATACACATGTACATTTTAAATTGTGTGAAAGCTGACAGTTTATAGAATTCAGTAGCGGCGAAAACAAAGGGGGGTTAAGTGGTTAAACCTTACCCAAGCCGATCGTAAATCTTGCGACGCAATTTCAGCTTATGCCTGTCGGTCTTGACAAGAATGTAATCCCTCAAGGTTTAGCTTAACATGGTTCTAGGGATACACCCTGTGATGATGTTACTTTCCAGAAGGTTTCGCGCCCGTTTTTCTGTACATATTTCCATTGGAAAAATGCCTCATCTCAGTATGCTAGGTAAATGCTTCCAGAGGTATCTATGCATCACCAGAATTTTAGTTTATATGGCTTATACCGCGAGCTCTCGTAGCTGGCTACGAGATCGTTTTCATATACCCCCATTTTTCATAGGTTTGGGATTGATTTCATTTACCTCTTTTCCAAGTTCTACGGTGGCACGCTGCATTTTCCAACAAACCCATATTTTTTCACGAGCTTGAGATTGACTTCATATACATACATATATCCATACCAAGTTCCAGAACTCTACCATAAATACTTCCAGAGATATGCACTATGAAAAATTCGATTTGTATGGGAGGTTCCACACCCCCTTTAGATAACGGTTTTGTTTTAGCCTATAACCATTCTTGGAAGATTTGTGTCCGAAATTTCAAAAAAATCGACATAGCCGGTATGGGCATTGTGACTCCTCAAAGGAAATGAACTAATGATTGCAAAAAATGAAATCAAACGTCGTAGTTGACCAAAAAAGAATATTAGACTTCATTCTCTCAACTTATCAGAATGTAGAAAAGCTAAGAAATATATAATAAGATAGGATATATTAAAACAGCCTCCAAAACATTTACTAAGGACGCCCCTGAACTACACAAATCAGTTTGATTGAAAATTTGTTTTTATCTATTTATTTTATACTTCACTTTTGTGTGTTTCAAAACTTCATGTGAAAACAATATGTGTTGCTGGAAAAATTTCGCGGCCCATGGATCCCAAAGTAAATTCCATTTGCTGTTAAATGGACAAAGACAATATGTATTAAATAACAGATCGAAATGTATAATTTCAGTGTCTGAATTATATCAGAATCATCGTATCCGATATAGAAAACTACATTGTGAAATAATCAGATGATCATGAGGACACTAAAAAAATTTTAAAATATGTTCACTAAAATTGTATTAATATTAAAATAATGATTTGGCAAGTTTTTATCGAATTTAATGTAAAATTTAAACGTTTTTAAGATAAGATATTAATTATTATTAAAAGGTAAATATTAACACAACTATTTTATTTATAATCCCAAATTAAGAATATAAAATCTCCCACACCAAAAAACTTACAATTGGGTAACGCCGCTTCGAATTTTTCACAATTGAGCAATTGTCAAAAATCTGCTTTTTAATCAAAAAGTTGTTTATTGAAACTACCTTCTTTTTTTGTATCATGGCTAAAGCTGCCAGCATGAACTCAACCAGCATCAGTTGTCCGTAGGTAAGCACGGAGCGCAGCCTGGGCTTCGCGCCTATTTGGGGCGCTCTTGGCTTTCCTCCTCGGAGGAAGACTGATTGGTTGAGGGGGGCTGCAAGGGGGGGAATACCCCTCAGACAACACCCCAAAACCATTATGGGCTAGACCCATTTTTGGTTACGGTCTCAAGCAGACAGGGGCGAGATCCGTTTGGGCTTGCCCAATTCCGAACACCCCTGCCTGCTTGCGATACCGCGTGGCTAGCGGGCGCTGAAGGGGGGAGGGAACCACCTCCCTGCAGCGCCTAGCGGCCGCGAATACATACGGGGGGACTGGGCAACCTTTCGATGCCCTGGGGGACCGTACTAATGATCAGTTGTCCGTAGGTATCAACAAACCTGGACCGCCAGCACCGCTACCGCCCTGAGGCCGACATTCTATCGAGGACCGCCCGCTATCCACTGCCATCCAGGGCCGCCGCTATAATCATCGTCAACGTTAGGGCCCGTACCGCCGCTCTAATCACCGGGGGCCGCCACTATTGCTGCCGCCCTAAGGCCGACAGTTCTATCGAGGACCGCCCGCTATTCACTGCCATCCAGGGCCGCCGCCATAATCATCATCACCGCTAGGGCCCGTACCGCTGCTCTCATCACCGGGGCCGCTATTACCACTGCCGCCCCAAGGCCGAAGCTACAACCGTGGGCCGCCCTCCATCATCACCGAGGACCGCGAACGCTAACTATCGCCAACCAGGGCCGCTGTCACCATTGCCACCATCAGCGCCCGCTGCTACTGTCTGCATTACTGGGGCCGCCGCCATTATCGTCGCCCCAGGCCGCCCACTACTGCCCGTCACGAGTACGGTAATCGCCACTACCATCATCGCCCAGTACTGCTGTCACCGTCGTAATTAAAAGGGGTCGCATTTACCCTTCGTCACCATCGGGGCCGCATACAACACCACTGCGGGAGGTCGCTTCCGCCCTCATCATTATATGGGCCACTGCCAACGTCACCGCTGAGGCCGCCACCACCACTGCAAGGGAACTGCAGGCTGCCGTCGCCGTCACAACCACCGCGACTGCTCTCATTGCCACGCTCTTCGCTACGACTGACACGTACCACTGCTAATCTCGCTGACACTAGTAACACTCCCGTCACCGTACAATTACCCGCCGGATAATCTCCGACACCGACTGCCGACTCTCGCTCTTTACCTTCCGCTCTCCCCTGCACGACAAGTTGCCGGCCTTCTAGATAGCCGCGTGCGTGTGTGGGTGTGTTCGACTTAATACACAAATCATTGTGTTTTATTTGGTGGGGGTTAGTGGGACCTTCGCTGGACTCTGGAGCGGCTGAGCATACCTCAGCCTTCGACAAAACCCACCTCATAGCCTTACTGCAAATCGGAAGGTCAAGCCTTTTCGTTTGACACCTCATTTTTTTTTAATTGAATAAACTGTGCCAATCTAATGTCATTAACAAAAAAACGACCTCGCGTATTATACATACATAATTTTTAAATAGGTGGCAACCCCACTAATAAAAAAAATAAAAACTTATTGCACATGCAGAGACCATATCCTTTCACTTGCTACCTCAGTTTTTAGTCCAACAAACGGTGAAGATCTTATAATTTTTAAAAAGTGGCAACCCTACTCAAAAAGTAATACATTATTGAACATCTAAAAGCCGAGCCCTTTTATTTTACACCTCATTTCTTATAATCCAACGAACAGTGCGGATTTAATAATTTTTTGGACAGGTGGAAACCCCATAGGAATTTAAAGTACTCAGGATAATATTCCTATCAATACAGATTATACTTAAAAAATCTCGTATAACTCCGTTCAGTAGTTTTTGAGATTAGCGTGCTCAAAATATGTCGATTTTCCTTTATACTATGTATAGAAGATAGTAATTTTTAAATAGGTGGCAATCCTATTCAAAAAATGAAAGCTTTTGTACATGCGAAGGCCGGGCCCTTTCATTTGGCATCTCATTTTGTAATCCAATGAACGGCGAAAATCTTTTAATTTTTTAATTGGTGGCAATCCTACTCAAAAAAATAATACATTACTGCGCATGTAGAGGCTAAGTCTTTTCATTTGACAGTGACGGTGCCGAACTGATGCATACGCTTATTATAATTGAATATAGAAATTGTATTAATAGCTGGCAACCCTATTAAAAAAAATAGTGTTTTTCTAGAGGCCAGTCCTTTTCATTTGACGCCTCATCTTTTGGAATCCAACGAACGGTGCGGATCTTATAGTTTTTTAGACAGATGGCAACCCTATTAAAATTATAAGTAAAAAAGGTCACTCTCCTGTCGATACAGAGTATATTAGAGAAAATCTCGTCAAAATCCCTTCAGTAGTTTTCGAGATTACCGCGTACAAAGAATCTCGACTTTCCTTTATACTATGTATAGATACCCAATAAACTCACCTTCGATAACGAATGTGAAATAGGTTAGTATTCGCTTCGAGAACTAGGCCATTCCCCAGCAAAACGGAACCTTCGATATCCAATGTATTTTTCTTTCGTTATGAATTCGAAATCCAGCCCATTATCGAATTGGAATTTTAATGTGAGAGAGTGATTTTCTTATATTTCCCTCCGAGAATGAGCTGGATTTCTCTCTTGTTACTATGGTTTCCATTTTTTTTCGAACTCATCTCGAGTGTATTTCCAATATACTATGAACGTTGGAAAACTAAGGTGGTTTATGGGTTGGTTCTCAGTTCGATATTCATATTGGATATCGAAGGTCATTTTCGAACGTTCGCCAAAATGTTTATTGGGTACTTATATGTATACTTACATATACATATGTCTGCTGCAGGTGGTTGAGTTTAATTGAGGTTTTTTTAATTTAATTTTTTAGTTGTAAAATAATCCAAACCAAAACAAAACAAAATATTTTACAATGTACATACGTACTCTTAAAGTGCTCTTAAAATACTCCTAATAAACTATCTCTTCAAATGCGTCTACAATGGCATAAATAGAAATGAATTTTTAGTCATCAAACCGTTTTAGGTATTCCCCCGGTAGCGAATGGACATTAGTTAGCAGTATGATAACACCACGAAGCCAGGCAGGCGCAGTGGCGTTTAATGACAAAATATTCGTTATGGGAGGCATCACTGAAAAATGCGAATTAAAATCTGTTGAATGTTACGACCCATCTTTGAATACTTGGACACAGTGCGGGGATATGAATGAAGCTCATAATTTTCCCGGGGTAAGTCAGCAAAGAGAAAGCAAATTATGCAGATGTACTTATATATATACATTAGAAAATTAGACAAAAACCAAAGAGGTTTGTTCTAATGCATACCTCTAATTTTATTTTTTTTTGTCTTATGCAGATTTTTCGTTTCTACAAAAAATGTCACCTTGTCATCGCC
Source organism: Rhagoletis pomonella (assembly GCF_013731165.1). NCBI lineage: Eukaryota > Metazoa > Arthropoda > Insecta > Diptera > Tephritidae > Rhagoletis > Rhagoletis pomonella. Next base: position 6,359 of record NW_023462799.1, on the reverse strand, counting down.
CTCTTCTTAGTGTTTGTGCGTAGAGGGCAAAGAAAAGGTTGCATTTTTCGGTAGAAACGAAATCGGCATTAAAAACTCGCAAAAAAAAAAAAAATTAAGTTATCAGAATAATCTTTGTGCAGTTCGTGTGCTTTGTTAACTTACTCATTTTACTTCTATATAAGGCGGTATTACTATACTCCCTAGAGTATTGCGGCATAAAATTTAGTAAATCTGCGTTTTTATTTTTTTACCAGGTAGTCAGGATTTTTTCAAAAGGACCATAAATTATAATGTGGTTGTTCACGCTTGCCTGGTTATCAGGTTATCTGGTTAAAAATAATTTTTCCGTAGTGCACTTTGTTACTGTACAACAATAAAATTCACAGAAACATTCTTTTGAACTAGATAACCTGGTAACCAGGCAAGCGTGGGTATCAATTTAAAGAAAAATTCAAAACAAGATTAATAATTACTTTTGTTTTTAAATATCCTTTTGGAAAATTTCAAAAATGTCCTATTATCCTTCAATATTTTTAATTTTGAATGCATTTTGAGGAATCCTAGTTAAATTTAAAGCTTATAAATATGTATAAGGATATTGAATTTAAAAATAGCATTAATTTTTTTAATTTCCTTTGGGAGAAATCCTGCCGTAAAATTAAAAATTTAAAGATGCAGATTTTAATGCGTTCAAATATGGGAAACATCGATTTTTTCGCATTTTCAAAGTTTTAATGGATGATTAATTCAAGTTATTAACTAAAACCAGAGACCCAAAATAATTATTATCCCAATATTTGGGATCAAAAACGTCACCTTGTTTTAAGATAAATTTTTTCGTCTTTGTATAATAATTATTTATGAAAAATATATTTTTTCGTCTCGCGGGACGATTATTTTACGATTTTATTATGGGACTTTTATTTTTTACGTCTCTCGGGACGTTTATTTTAAGACGGAAGTGATTTACGTCTTCCCTCAATAGTATGGGACTTTTATTGAAATGAAACTTCTTGAGTTCGGAGTTTAACGGTTTAAAAAATTAACGCCACGATTGTTAACTTAAATTCACGATACAGATTGGTGAAGTGGTTTTCGAGATAGAAATATTTGACATGGGTGGGCGGGTCACGCCCAGTTTCCAAAAAAAATTTTACCGTTTTGAGCTGAAAAAGTTATACTCAAAAAACTTACAAAAGGTATCAAAAAAATTCAAATGAAAATTGTCGTTTTATTTACTTTGGCTGTTTATAAAAATTAAAATGACATTATTAAAAAAAAAAAAATTAAATAAATAAGTCACAAGAACTCGTCACTTTTGTTAGCGAAATGGTGCAATTTTTTTTGAGTGACACAAAAGCACAAATACGGCGGGTATGCATATCAAAATTTGCAAACGAATTTTCTTCCATATATTCTTGGGACAGTCTAGTCTACATACATACAAATACAGTGGTGGAAATATTAATAGGGACATATAAAGTGGTGGAAAAATTAATAGGGACACCATATTTTTACATATTTTTCCTATTTTTCTTTTGTTTATTTAATATTTATTTTTTTTTTTTATAAAAGTACTATAGCTTATTATCTAACAAAAACCATATTAATTCATATTGCAAACTTTGTGCAAAAATTATAAAAATTTGCAAAATTTCATCTAAATTTTAAACTTTTTAATCAGATTTTTTAGAATTTTTTTGAGTATGCGCTATATAGCCCATTAAATTTTAGCAAAATGAAGTGCAAGTTTGAAGTTCCTATCGCGTTGATTTTTGATAATTTTTATTCTGAATGTTTTACGTATTTTTTTCCATAAAAAGATTGTCGAACATACTTTGTATGGAAAATTGCCAAAAATCCACGCGATTTTTAGCAATCTAAAGTTTTCACTTCATTCTACTAAAATTTAATGGGCTATAAAACTACATACTTACAATTCTAAAAAATCTGATTAAAAAGTGGAAAATTTAGATGCAATTTTGCAGAATTTTTATAATTTTTGGACAAAGCTTGAAATATGAATTTATATGGTTTTTGTTAGATAATGAGCTATAATTTCATAAAAAAAATAATAAATATTAAATAAACGAAGGAAAAATAGGCAAAATTTGAAAAAAATGTCGTGTACCTCTTTATTTTTACACCACTGTATGTATAAAAATTAACAATGTACAAAATATTTTGAATTTATGCATAAACCTTCGCATTTTAGGTAGCTGCACACAAAGGATGCATATATGTTTTAGGTGGATGTGAGGAAAATAAAATTGTAGAGCGTTATGAGCCTCAAAGTAACAATTGGACAAAGGTGAGTTCAAATAATATCATTAACAATTTTAAAAACCAAAATAGTTTTTCATTACTTTTCATAGGTGAGCTATTTGCACATTGGACGTGGATGCATGGGTTGTGTTTTGAAAGATGACCAACTTTGGGTTGTCGGAGGCGACCAAAATGAAAAGATGAAATATTGCGTATCAGTTTACTATCCAGAATGTAATAAATGGGTCAGAAAGAAGTCAGTACCTGAAGCTGGTCGATATAGCTGTTATGTTGTGCCCAAAGTTCTACTTCAAAGTGAATGAAAAATATGAAAATTTAAGAAGTATTTAGCTGCATAGTTGTAGACTTTCTAGGGAAAATTTTGCTGAAGAAATTCATATTTTGGCGCAAATGTGCAGACAAGGGGGAGGAGACTATAGGTGCATTCTTCTACAACCGAGCTACAAAAGGACACTCGCTTAAATGACGAAATACACGTAAAGCAACAATACAAACTCTGCTATTTATCCAAATTCAGCCAAGAGTAGTGTTGTTAAGAGAAAAAACTGCTCTATTGTGAATTGTTAATGGGAAAGTGGAGAGGGAAATTTTTGTTTTCGTATAAACATGATTTACATTTTAAATAAGTATATATATTACGCAAACACCTCGCATAATTACTCATTTAAATAGGTTTTTGTATCAAAATACCGTTAAACTAATCACATGTTTCTTGCCAGCTATCAGCAGGGTTGCTTAAGTAGCTAAAAGGAAATTTTACCCGAGTTGAGCGTTCTTTTGTCGCTCGCTTACAAAAAAATGCACGTCATTATAAAAATATGTGGGGCATTCTTTTTTAAATAAGACGGATTTCCTAAAAAATTATGTCATGTCTCCGATTCGCCTCAAATTTTTTTATGGGTTCTATACAAGAAATAAGCTAACACCTTTTCGAGGATTTTTTTCTTCGGAGATATGATCTGTTAAAGTTTGAATTTTTTCGTGATTCGTTGCCCTTTACTTTCGTCGCGTGAAATTTTAAATGTATATATATAAATGAATTCTCTTACAAATAGTCCCATTAGGCTTAAGTATTGCATTTTTAAATACTAGGTTAAGTTTATAATTAAATATTGTTATGATCTAGGTTCAAAAGAGCCGTAAAAAATAAATAAATAAATAAAAATCATGTATTTCTTCAAATCGTTATATCTCGGGTTATACTCATCGTAGAAACTTCAAATTAACGTCGTTTTAAAGCTAAATAAACAGGCTTAATATTTCTATATAAAAGATGGTCATGACAGTTTTAAAGCTATAAACAGTTGACAATTTTGAAGTGGATTTACATAGTGAAGACCAGTAAATTTTGGAATTAAAGTCATAATCGCGGCCTCTGATTAATTCTCTATAAAAACCATTTAAAAAGGCGTTTTTCAAGAACTGTTTTTAAAATATTTTTTTTTTTTTGGGAGGTGATGTTTCATTTTGTGAGAGTCAACAATCTTTTTAATTTGTTTACGAAAACTTGTACTAGGTTTACATATAAGTAGATTATCCTCGAGTTTAACTCCCAAATCTGTAATTAGAAAGAGATTAGCCGTACAAAATTCGTCCCCCGTTAATCAGTAATTATAAAATAATCTCAGTTTTCGGCGTTCAACATAGTTTTTTGCAAAGAAGAGGAGAAATGCCAAATGAAAAAGTAAACAAAAATGGACGCTAGCAAGGAAAAGAGGTTTTTTAAGGTAAGTTAAAATGTATTTAAATTGCTTTATATGGCAGAAAATAATGATCACGGTGGCACAGAGAAGAAACTTAACTTTTCCTTGGGATGTGATAATAACAAGCACAACAAATTTGAGATTTACCTGTGTAAACGGGGTGATTAACAAACGAGCTTTGATTGAGATTATATTTATATGTAAACATACTTTTAGGATGACATATACGTACATACGGTGAGTATATTTATGAGAGCCGAATACGGGACAAAAAATAATTTTGCAAATTTTTTCCACAACAGCTTATAGATCTTAAAGCCTTCTTCAATGATCCTAGATGTATTAGCCCTGTAACAGTGTCCTTTTAGTAACATCACAAATTTGTAGAATAATTTACTCGAGATTTTTACCCCGTAAAATTTAAAAAAAAAAATTCGTTAAATTTTAGTATAATAATGTGCAATTTTAAGTCGCTAAGGCTTACCATTATTATTTGGATTTTTTTTTTTTGTTGACGGTGTTACGCATTTTTTCCATACAAAGTAAGTATGTTCGACCATTTTATTGAAAGAGAAGCAACTTCACTTGCAGCACTTATTATACTCAATTTCAATGAGTTACAAAACTGCAAACCAATTTTTTTTTAAATTAAATTTTAATTAAAAAGTTTGAAATTTTGGTAAAACATTGCAGAATTAATACATAGTTTTTTGTACAAATTTGGTATTTGGTTTTTGTTAGGAAAATAGCTTTAATTTCATAAAATAAATAATAAACATTAAATAAACTAAGGAAAAAATAGCCAAAACTTACTAAAATGTCGAGTCCTAATTTATATTTTGGTCACTGTACATATGTATTCCTCGATTAGTCGCAGGCATTCAGATTAGAAAATAATAACTGTTTATGGAGAATACTACGATCATATACTAACATCACTTAAAACTCCTTCATAGGCGTGCCATTTTAATGAGCTGTTAAAGCGTCGAAACGCCGAATACGGGACAAATACAGGACATTAAAGAAGTGCAGAACATTTGGCTCCCCGTATAAAATAAATAAATTACCAGGACAATGGGTCAAAAAAGAGAACTGTCCCGTATAATACAGGACGGATGGTCACCGTACATATACACATACAGTTACGATCACCGATTACTTAGGATTACGATTACTGTAATTGTAATTACAACATGCTTTATTGATAATAAGTACTTTAATTGTAATCCTTAAAATATAACGATTACAACTATAATGGTAATCGTACTTTTTATGAATACGATTGCAGTAATCGTTATTCTAATCATGATTGTAATCATTAAAATAAGGATTGCAATTACAGTTAAATTTTTAGGATTACAATTAAAGTAATCGCAATCATGCAATTCATGATTACGATTACAGTAATCGAGAAATTAGTTTTGCTTAGAGCAAATATTGATTTTTGTACACCAAAATGGTTTTACGTTATTCTACACAGACCCGTGGTCGCAGTATTTCCAATAAATTTTGGTTTTAATTTACTGCATTAATAATAATAGCCGTAATCGATTCGCCAACAGTTAGCGAGTGGCGAAACGAACGAACTCAATGAGGTACAACCAAACTCGCTATCGTCTATCCGTGCTAGCTAATTTTGTTGTTGCTTTCACATGCAAAATTCTTCTTTAAGCGACCGGAACTCAAACATAGCGAGCGAGAAGTAGCGAATCGATGACGGCTAATAATATATTGGCGCTTACACATATGTTAGTGTTTGGCCGAGTTTCTCGTCCGATTTGTGGGGTGCGCCTTGATGTTGTCACACAAAGGGGAGGGACCTACAGTTTTACGTCGACGCAGAACGGCGGTTGTATTTCTATGAGAAGCTGTTTTTCATGGCAGAAATACACTCGGAGGTTTGCCATTGCCTGCCGAGAAGCGACCGCTTTTAGAAAGTTTTTCGTTTTTAATTTTTGATGTTGGGTTGAATCGGGTTTTACTGCAGGCCCTGCGGAATGGTAGCACGCGCTGCTAACCACTACACCGGGGTGGGGCTTTTCGTAAAGTGGCGACTGCCCCCTTTCGAATGAGGGGAGTTTGGGGGGCCACGCCCCTCCCCCTCCGCCCCCCACCCCAAAAACGATGGGCCAATAACTAAACATTTCCCTTTTGTCTTCCCTAATAATAACATTGAACAGCCATGGAACCAAAATGATCATTACGTCATAAAAACAACGCATTTCGTTGTGATGGAATCATAACATTATTATGCATATCGGTTTATTTACATTGCCACTTCAATCGAACGTGGCGGTAAAATCGATGAAACTCGATCTTTAATGTAAATCGAAACGAATTCTCTATAATCGTATTTAAAAGTTGCAGCCAAAATTTGAAACTTTTGAT
>NW_023462798.1:0-17046 GCF_013731165.1 Rhagoletis pomonella | reverse complement strand
CCAACAAGTTTGATTTTGTCGCATAGTGTATGTAACAAATTTGTATGAATGCTTACATATTGATAACACAGGGCAATACTGATTTTGGTGCGGCAAATGTTAAAGCTCCAGATTTTGAGAGAAACGGGGTCAAAGTCTAAAAAAGCGTGTTTTTTGGCAATATTTGAGAACAAATAATGACAAATAGAAATTCGAGCAAAATCTCACTTTTAAGTTCTCAAATATATACCTTTTTTAATTTGTATCGCTATTTTTAGCGATTTATATAAACTTGGGAAAAAGTCTGTAAAACCTTCCTTAGATCCGAAAAATTTTGCTTTCTCAATGCCCTCTACGTATAATTACTAAGGAGAGGGCAATGAAAAGGCAACCAGCGTTGTCATAAATCAAGATTTATCTTGAAACTGAAGATTTTCCGGGCTGTTTTTTATTAAAAATCTTCAAGAAAAGCTTTTTAAAAAGCATAATTTTACACTGAAAATATCTTAAAAATTAAGATTTTTGTGTATGATGTAAAATTTTTAAAGTTTAAGTTAAAATTGTTAACTTATTTATATTATCTTTGCTTACGGTTGCCAGACGTACTGATTTTATCAGTACAGTACTGATTTTTCAACTCTTGTACTGATTTTATTCATTTCTTCAATCAGTACGCTAATGTCCTGATTTTTCAATTCAAACAAAATACTTTAGGCTTTTCTTAAGGTTTTTACATAACAAGACACAGAGTAAGATACTCTTTTTTGGGAATTCATAGGCTGCGTTTGTCCAAACTCATTTAAGGTATCCACACACCTATGCGATTCTGTCGGTGCGAATCTGTTCCGACAAAATTTACAACAATACCGACCATAGTTTTAAATAAGGAACCACACACTTATACGATTTTGTTGCAGCGATTTATTCGAACATTCACAGTTCTTCTCTTTGTCGTGCCGAAATCGCGGACCACCGCGTTTTGAGAACGAATAAGGTCAATTGAACGTATTGAACTTGAACGTAAGAAAGCAAAACTTATTTGATGTGGAAAAGTTAAGAATTTTATTTTTGTTGAAAAATATTTTTTGTTGGTCTATAAATTGACAGCTTTTACTGCGATAAAATCGCACAGATGTGTGCGTACTTGCGTTTTCGAAGCAGTGACGTCTGTAGCATCAAAAACGGTGCGGATTCATTGCGACAGAATCGCATAGGTTTGTTAAAGTATGTTCAGACAGAAATTTAATTGAGTCAATTAGATTTTAAATTGAGTAAACAGCTTTGGGTGGTCACACAGAGTCAGCTGTTCGTTTAGTGGTGGGCTATCAGCTGACAATATATTTTACAATTATTTTGGAAAATGGAGAACAATTCATCCTTAAAAGGAATTCTTCTGGCGTATACCGCAAATATTGAACTCCTCCAGTCAATTCAATCAATTTATGATTGTAAACTGGCTTCTTATAGGAGGAAAAAGAAGAAAAACATGCTACTCATACAACACTTGCGAAGAAAGCAACTATTGCTGCTTGCATTACTGGAAAGAAGCGCAACTCAAAGATCAATGTGGAAGTTGGTAATTTAAACTATTATAAATAAGTTTGTGGCCTTTAATTAATAACATTTTCTTATTTATAGGACCGACAATCCTTGTTTTGGGAGGTTAACTGCAATGCAAATGATGACCACTTTTTCAAGACCCACTTCTGTATAACGCGTGCAAGTTTTGACATACTCTGTGGCTTCCTTAGCAATTTGAAAAAAACTGACACAAATTGGCGCACCCCCATTTCGTTACAAAAGCGCGTTGCAATTGTTTTATTTACGCTTGGTTCATCTGGGGAGTACAGAGTAGTTTCCGAACTATTTGGTGTTGGAAAATCAACTGTGTGCTCAATTGTATTAGAGTTTTGTGAGGAGGTCTGGAAAGCGATGTCAACTCAATACATAAAAAAGTTACCGCCGACTCCTGAAACGCTGGCTGAATGCGTAAATGGCTTCCACCGTCCTGGCTTTCCTCAATGCTTAGGAGCAATAGGTTTGAGAATTTAGTCACTATACAAAAATTATTTATATATCCATACATATATATACATTATGTAATTACATACGTACATCCATATATTTTTAGATGGATGTCATATAGAAGTTAAACCGAATCCAACCGACGCAACGGATTATTTTAACTACAAAGGATGGCACTCCATGGTACTTTTAGCTCTAGTAGATTACAGGTGAAAAAGAGTAACATGCTAATTTTTTTCATTAATAGACAAACATACTTACTTATGTATATTATATCCTCGTGTGCACATATATACAGGTACCGCTTCCTATATGTAAACATTGGTTCCCCAGGGCGATGCAATGACTCGCAAATATAGTTACAATGCATCGATGCTCAAAAGAGTATTGACGGAAAATGAATTGTTGAGGAACCATAAGAAGGAAATATGTGGTGTGCAGATGCCAGTGTGCATTCTAGGAGATTCTGCATTCCGATTCTCCACCTCTTTAATGAAGCCATACCCGTTTAGCATGGCCTTAACAGAAACCCAAAAGCTGTTCAACTATAATCTGTCGAAATGCAGAAGAGTAGTAGAGAATGCCTTTGAACATTTAAAAGCGCGTTTCCGACGAATCGGCAAAGGTATAGATAACCGAATAGGTAACGCACCGGTTATTGTTAGAGCCTGCTGCGTTCTTCATAACTTTTTGAACGAAAGAAATGATTACATTAATGAGATTTGGATGGCGAGATTGCAAGAAGTAAATATAAATCGAGAAAATCCTACAGATTATGTTGTAGTTGGTGACAATGAACCCTCCGCTGAAGTAATAAGAAACGCTTTGTGTAATTATTTTAGTGAGTATCAAATTTAATTTTTAATCTTTTTTAAAAAAAGAGATTATAGCATTTTTTAGCTCTTCATTAGCTTTTGAAATGGTTTGAAAAGATGCAGCCTTTTATTTTTCAATATTTATAAGCTCCTTTTCATTTTGGTCACTATTTTTTAAGTGCTGGGTTATCTCTGAAGAGAGCTCATCAAATTTTTGCAAAATTTTGGTTTGGAAATGACCCATTTCTTTTTTTTTCTTAGGTTCCATCGCTGAGGCTGAGGTGCTTGGTGGGGATGACGGGTAAGCAAGCGGCGGGGACGGTGAAGGCAGCGGTGTGATTTGAAGTGTGGGTAGAGGTGATGGCAGCGGAGTTAACAGCGGTGACAATTGAGGCGGCTGTGATCCAAAGGAGACTTCTGTTTAAAATAAAAAAAAAAAACATTATTAGTTTTTATAATAAACGAATAAACATTGAATAAATGTTGACAATAAAATGAAATAAATGTTGAGGCATTTGAGCTACTTAAATTCTGGCATTGCACAAACAGTGGCACAAAGCTGCATAGTGTACCCCAAAGTAAATTTTTTAAATTCTAATAATCTGGAAGGTTGTTGTTGCTTTGCTTTCTATAACAGCATTTTCAAACCCATATATAAACATACATATCACCCATTTACTTTAATAGCGCCATAAATCAAAATAGCAAACTGGAGAAAAGCATGAATGTGTATTTTTTGGATTATGAGGGTACGGTTTAGTTATTTGTACAACGATTTTGGGTTGTTGTGCCCAAACACGTCAGCCGAATCAAAAATCTTTTACACGCACTTGTAGACAAGAGTCCACGCGTTATTTAAAAATAATAATGTCGGTTTGAAATGTGGCATTTTTTGCAAATTTCCGAGCTCAGTTGTAAAGCACAAAAAATTTCCACGAAATATCTCTGTTGGGGGCTGAAGGGGGGGAAGAGCGGTGACTTTTCACAAAGCGCGGTCCATACTCTTTCGTTTATGGGGGGCTTGGGGGTCCACGCCAACTCCCCGACCGCCTCCTACACGAAAATTGTTGTACAAATAACTAAACATTTCCCGATTATGACACTATTGAAGTAAATTAGCGACATGTATATAATATAGGCAAATACTGAAATGTATTTACACATGAATACTTGCACAGTACATTACAAAATATATGCATTTATACATATGTACGTATATACATAAAAACATACATACTGCAACTTCCAGCCGTGGTAAAAAATAATTTGATGCGATATTGGACACTGAGACACATACCGTCGATACTTTCGACCATCTCCGCATTTTTCCGCAAGCCACGGAGATCTCCAACGCGTTCTGCCCACAAATCAAGGATCGCCAACTCGCCGTCCTCAGTCCATGCTAGCCGCTTTCTTTTTCTTTTGAGAGCTGTTTTAAATAAAATAAAAGTAATTTTATTTATAATTCTTTTAAAAATTAAAGTAATTTTATTTACTTACAATCCGTGTCGTCCATAATTGCTAAATATTTCCGAATTTTAAACCTCAACCGTCAACTGAAACAGCTGATTGTCATTTGCGCAATGAACACAGCCCGAACTCAAATTTAACATACCTCCCAGCAGAGTTGCATGGATATTTTCATTCAATTAGTAGTCAATTAAGTACTAATTAAGAAATTAAGAATTTAAATTTTGTAAGGTAAATCGTGCTCAATTAGGGCCTTAATCGAGAAATCTCCGTTAATTGCTCGATTATCGGCCTGTCTGACCTCGATTTTATACCCTTAAGTGGAAATTAACTTTAATCATGATTCAATAATACAAGACTCGATAAACTGACAGTTGTCTCTCTCGCACCGCTCCCTTAGCAGTGGCACCGTGTTGCTTCTTTGCAAATTTACATGGAAACAGTGTAGCTTTGGTGTGAAATAAAAGTATAAGCTTTTGTGCAATATGTTTATTTGTATATGCATATGAAGCATATTTAATAGTTTTGCTCATATATTCAAAGTATATTTTTAACTGATGAAAACCTAAGAATTGGATGTTTACATCAATCTCATAGTAGTCTTATTTTAATTTGAGTCATTTTGCAGTTTTTATACGGTTAAATAGCATATAAATTACGTAATTCACGTAGATATATCAATATTACGTTCAACATTTCGTTTAAAATGTCAGATTTCCTGCAAATACATTAGAATTTACAAAAGGAATTTCACTACTAATTGCCTACTTTGCGTACTTTTCTACTACCATTTTCGAAACAAGGGATTGCATTCTTGCCCTTTCTCTGTCCTTCGTAAATGCAACCTTTTGTAAGCGAGTGTCAAACCGCAGCTGTCAATAATTATTTAACCTTGTATTATTGAATCATGAACTTTAATTAAATTTGTTATTTATTTATTTAAGTGAGTAAAAAGTGGTTGTAAAACCGACTTTGCCAGCGAAAGCTTTCATTTGTGATGAGAGCTTTTGAAAGCTTTGGCACTCTGTGTTGTAAAAGCAGGGCTGGTATACAAGTAAGCAGCAGATACACAAAATTGTGGTGTGTGTATATTGATCACTGATTAAACGTGTAACATTTCTGAGTATGGTTATTCTGATTTAGTTTTTATTTAAGTGAAGAGCATAGGTCACTTAAATCAAAACTAAAAACAAATTAAAATGGATTGGTGAAACCAAAAATTCGAAATTTAAAGTAATTTTAACTTAAATGAATCTGGTGAAACGCAGCCTTAGTCTTTCAAAGTTTTTGCGTAGTTGAAAAAATCAATTTAAGCCATGAGGAAATATAGATGAAGTTTGAAAAAATATGTAATTTTGTTTCTTTTTTTGCAATACCACACTCAAACGAAGCACCGGAGAGGATTTTCAGTATAAAGTTTGCTTCCTGGCGCAAAGAGAGGAACTGACTTATAATCAAAATTTTTGAAAGTGAGCTTAAAATTAAAAGTAATGTTAAAATGAAATGTAAAGAATTCTTTGACTATTTAAACACTGAAGATGGAACTGTAGCGCGTTTCTGTAAGAAATCGACAAAATTCTCGATTATAGTGACGTCATATCGATTCGATCCAAGTTTGTCGATTGGCGGAGAAAAAGTGTTTCCGTAAGCATTAATCGACAAAATGTGGAACAGTGAGAGAAATGATATGCCAATCGACAAGGAATGTGTGAAATCGAATTGAAAGTTATTTGTCAAAACATTTTGAAAAGTAAGCATGAAAACAAAAATGTGTATACAAAAAATTGTATATTGATAAATATTTATTTTCAGCTATGAGTTTGTTGGTAGCTACACTCGCGATACAACAGGACCGCAGAAATATGCTGCGAATGCGACGGCGGTATTTGAGGGACTCCACAGATCCATTCAGCATTCCAGAGGCGCGCTTTATAGAGTTGTTTTGCTTCAGCAGGGCAGCAGTCAGGGAACTTCTTGTAGAAATGGAGCCTTTAATGGATACAGCAGTAAGGAATACGTTCATTCCAAACTCCATTAGACTGTGTGTAGCACTCCACTATTATGCTACAGGATCGTACCTTAGAGACGACGGTCAGGATTTCGTTTGCGCCATAAGTAAGACCATGGTAAGCCGCATACTACATCAAGTCACAAAAATTTTGCAAAACTACTTGGCGCAACGATATATTATACTCCCAACAACATTGGAGCAGCAGAATATAGTAAAACAACGGTAGGTGAATTATTTAAAATTTAACGACTCGTGGTTATTCATTTCATTTGTTGTTTATTTACAGTTTTTTTAATGCAACTAGATTTCCCGGCGTCTTAGGAGCGATTGATTGCACTCACGTCAAAATTAAGAAGCCATCAAGTGATGTAGAATACTGCTACATTAATCGGAAAGGATACTTTTCCAAGAATGTGCAATTGGTGTGCGATTTCGATTTAAATATCCTGGGGTGCTTCGCAAGGTATGGGGGAAGTACGCACGATGCTTATATTTGGGAAAGCAGTATAATAAAATCCCATATGCTAAATGCTTACACTGCAAATGGCTCTACTGGATGGTTGCTTGGAGATTCTGGGTATCCATTGCAGCCGTGGCTAATGACTCCATTCAGAAATGTTGAGCATGCCAGCCAACAGCGCTACAATGATAGCCACGCACGTGCACGAAACTGTGTAGAACGCCTTAATGGAGTTCTAAAAAAGGTATTTGCTTGCCTTTCACAAGACCGGGGGCTAATGGAGGATCCCTCATTTGCTGGGTCTATAATTACTGCATGCTGTACACTACATAATATTCGAAAGAGATTTAATCTTCCGCTTCCTGAAGTAGATCCACCTGCTGATCTATCTGACAATCAATCGTCTGGGGACAATGTCGAATTAGTACACGTTTTAAATGAAGGAAGAGCTGTTCGAAATATTATTACAAGAAATCACTTTTATAATTAGCCAATGTTATAAAAAATTTAAGTAAAGGTGATTTTTTATTGATCAGAAAAATTTTGGTTCATTTTTAAGATTTAATCGAAAATTTTTCGTTTTTTGTTCGCATGGAATTTTATTTTGAAATTCGGTGAGTTAGTTAAGAGTGTTTAAAGAGGCATATTCCTAAGAAATTAATTAAAAACGATTTGGTTGGTTTGTTGATTTTTTTTAATATAGCGCAAATTTGAAACTTGGATTTATAGTGTTTTTGTTAAAGAATAAACTACAGTGCCGCACTAAATTATTAGCATAAAAAGTTTTTCACAATGTTTGCAAAATTTTTTGCTTTAACTTTTTCCACTAGGGTTTTATAACATAAAAATTAAATCTCTAAATTTTGTGAAAAAGTCAGGGAAATTCAATAACTTAGCAAACAACTTTGCAACTTTTTAATCAGACTTTTAGAAAATTCTGGATATGCAGATTTATAGCCCATTCCATTTTAGTACAACAAAAAATAAGTTTGAAGTTGCTAAAAGTCGTGTTAATTTTTAGCAACTTTTTCACGCAGTTTCATCCATACAAAGTTCGTTCAACAGTTTTTTTTTATGTATGCAAGAAAAAATTGCCAAAAATCAACGCGTTTTTTTAACAACTTCAAACTTGCATTTCGTAATACTAAAATTGAATGGGTTATAAAACTGCATACTTAGAACTTTAATGAAAAATCTGATTAAAAAGTTTCAAACTTGTAGGCAAATTTATTGAATTTTCTTGAGATTTCCACAAAGTTTCGAGATTTTATTTTTATGTTCTTTGTTGCAATATGAACTATATTTTGTTAAACTTAGCGGAAAAAAATTAAGGTAAAAATTGTTCCACGCATTGTGAAAAATTATCCGTACTAATAATTTAGTGTGTCACTGTGTACTGTGTGTGTGTGTGTGTGTAATAAAAAATAATAAATACTAATACCTATTATGCACTTCAAAGGTATAGAGAATATTTTAAAAAGTAAATTTGCGATTTCACAGCTTCAGTGTGCTAAAAATATATAGAAAGATGTAGGAAAAATAAAGAAATATTAATGCGATACAATATTACAAAAAGCTGTTATCGTTAAATTTTACCTGTCATAGCTTCTAAAAGAGCTTTTAATGTATCATGAATGCCCTTTAAGGCATCCATATGCTCCTTGTGCTGCCTCTCCAACAAATTCTTCAATTGTTGGTGTTGGGATTCAATTAGAACACTAGCTTCTTCCACGCAACTTTGGCTGCTGCGCGTTTTGTTTGGCTTATTGGATACAACTTCAAACCCCTGACCCGGTGGAAACTCGACTACTTCCTCCTCATCAAACACGTCGAGGTCAACCATGTCTACCTCCGGCAAATCAACACTTTTAGCCGTTGACTGTACATATCAAACGTAACACTACACTTCATAATCAACTCGACTTTTAATTTTGAGAAATGTTACTTACTGCCAAACCGATTTCGGGAGTGAGTCCATCCCCATCCACCATGTCTCTTGAAAAAAGTTCCAAAACTACAGTGTCCATAGCGTCCAAGGGTTTTGGACCATCCTGCAACGGTAGATTGCCAGTGCGTCTAGCGAACGCTCTGTGGGAATTATTTAGTTTTTTCACAGACGATTTCCAATCAATCCAACACTAAAAGAAAAACAATACACATAAAAAAACGTCAAAAAAGTTTTTTGTTATTAACTTTTAAATGGTTGATATAATTAACCAAACTAAATTTAAATTCTATACGCCCGATTAAGTTTCGGTTTTACCTTTTTCCACTGGTTAGAGGTTTTATGGGACCCTCCTAATGCATTCAGCTCGTCAGCAACCGCAGCCCATACTTCTGCATGCTCTTTTCTGGCGTTTGGTGTCGTAAACTGGCCCTTACCAACGCAGCGATGCTGTTGCATTAGCTGAAGCAACCGATTTTTTTGACCTTTGGTAACCCGGCCCGACATATTTCTCTGTAACAAATATACATGTGTATTTATTTAAATATTCATAAGTATACAAAATATTAACAAAAATATAAGTACTTACGCTGGCTTTAGATCCAATGTCTTCCATTTTAAATTCAAATAAACGAAATATGTACATACACACATCAAAATACAGTTGTCACCAGCTCAAAGGCAAGTGAGAATAATAATCGACAATACTTCGTTTCATTTGGTTACAGAAACACATTCAATCGAGTATTCCTACTGAAATGGAATGAAACACGTCAGTCGAAAATCCAGCGTTGTCGACCAATTCGACTCATTTTCTTATAGAAACATAACAAGTGAGAATGACGTCAAATTACATCAAATCGACTATTTCAATCGAGAACATTGATCGAGACGAGTTACAGAAACGCGCTACTGATCTTATTATTGCTATTCAAAAATGTAATAAATATATAAGAATTTATTGTATTATGTGTGCACTTATGTTAAAATTAATAACACTTTTATTATCTGGCGTTTTAAAGTATTATCTGTTGCTTACATTCATAATTTTGCTTTGAATGAAAATGTACTGAAAAGTACTGATTTTTTAGCATGAAAAAGTCTAACGTACGGATTTCGCGCATAAAAAATCTGGCAACCCTATCCTTGCTACCTTGTAAGCAGCAAATGAAGGAAGAAGAAAAATGAAATATGAAATCCCTTACAATATTATCCGCCTTCTTCTCTCGCACAGTGAAACATATATATAGCTTTATAAAATAATATCCATGTAAAAATATCAATAAAAAATCGAATAAAAAGCTCAAAATTGTTAAGGAACTTTGTCGAATTTTCTTAACTTTTGTACAAGGGTTGAAGTTTGGACTTGCATGGTTTTTGATAGATAACGAGCTATTTTTTCATAAAAAAAGAACAAGTAATTTTTAAACAAACAACACAAGTGACTTCAAACCGGTAATTTCTTCATGATCCAATGATGGGATCTAAACCAAATAAGTATGTGGCCACCCTTGAGGTACCACCTTTCCGATAAAAAGGAATTATCGAAATCAGTTCAAGTGGTCCAAAGTTATGCGGTAACTTATATACATAAAAAAATATTCGCAGGAATTGATAAACTTTTCCTGTTTTTAAGTCGGTCAAAACTTGCAAAATGTCGCGACCCTATTTATATTTTCGCCAGTGTATATATACAGCGTGGCGACGAAGAACTGTTACCCCGGGTTTTTGTGAAATAAAAAGGTCCTTTATAGATTTGCGAAAAAAGTATTTTATTGGTAAATTTCCACAGATTATACTTTAGTGGTATTAATAAGTTTTTAAATTTTAATCCTTATTTACATTTGCCAGCAGTGTAAACTTTGAGAGAAAAGTTCATTTGGCACGCAGGTCTTCGTCAGTTAATTTATTCCTTATCTTCTGTAACCATAGGTAAATTTTCTCCATTTTGAGTTCCTTATACTCCCATTTTTGTCCAACATAAGGCCTCATACTTAAAAATCGAATAGACTCGGATCTGGTGACTAGGGCGGCCATTCATTGGACCAACCTTATACAGTTTTTTCTTTTTTGTATTTTTTTGTACAAAGCCTAAGAAAAAATACACCTGAAAAAGACCTGCGTGCGAAATGAACTTTTCTCTCAAAGTTTAAACTGCTGGCAAATGTAAGTAGGGATTAAAATTTAAAAACTAATTGATACCACTAAAGTAAAATCTGTGAAAATTAACAATAAAATACTTTTTTCGCAAAATCTTTAAAGGACCCTTTTATTTCTAAAAAAACCGGGGTAACAGTTATTCGTCGCCACGCTGTACATATGTAAACTGTGCTACACATTTTTTGATGACACGAGGCAATATTCATTTTAAGTTTAAGTTGTTATAAAAAGGACTTTATAACTTGAAATTGGTAATCTTTTCAACCAACATAATAAGGGCTATTTACAGCCGTAAAGCCAATATCGGTTTTCTTTTAAGGTATTTTTAAATGAAGATTTTTTGGGATCGAAAAGATTTTTTTTAGCTTTAAAATCTTAATTTGAATATTTTTTTGGAAAAAATTAAGATTTTTGGGGGACTTCCTCTGGCAACACTGAAGGCAACATTTTTTGTAGAAACGCCACAACAAATTTTACGATCTTCACAGTTGGTAAACGAATCTTCGGCTGTATAAAACAGGCCTTGATGACAATAAGGCGTACACCGCGACGATGAAGACACGAACGCCATGGTTCGTAATTTCATAAAAATTACCAAAAGCAGGTTAGAGTGATATTTGCACTGATGCATCGAATTTTCTCCAATGAGCTAGTTTATTCAGTGCAGGATAATTAATTGCCCTGCAGCCAAAAATGTTTCCAATATACTTATACGCTTTGTGGTCGTGAGCTAGTGAGAATACGTGCTTGTTTATTGCACATTATTACTAAAATTTTTTTTTTTAATTATTACATCTCAGAATACGTGCTAAAACAATCATCAAATATTAAACATGCTTATACATACTCTATACAGACATACATACTCATTCCACATACTCAGTGAGAAACATTATTGAAATTGTATTAATGCTCCGTAAATATTAATTAAATTATCTAATAACCTCCTGTTTTCAAATACTTCATCCATGTGATTTCCCCTTCACCTTATATATACCCAATATGTCCACATGTATGTACATACATACATATGTATGTATGTGCATACCTGTAGGGTATCCCTGCAGGAAAAGCTATGGACTGTTGTGAGTTTCATATTTCATATTTATTTATTAAGTCTATGGTTGCAAAACCTTACAGACTAGAGGTACAAAATGACTTAGAAATAATCATTAAAGATACGATTAAAAGTAACTAGATCCCAGCTTAGATAAAAAAGAGATCTAGGATGGGCGAAATCAAGATCAAGACTATTAAAAATTCTATTAAGTTCATTAAGAGACCTACCATGCATACCACAATGTCATAGATAAACATGAGTGAGTGAATTATACGCCTTGAGGCAAGTGATTTCAAATTTATTGAGTTGAGTTGAGCATTTATATACATATATTATTATTATTATTTTTATTATTATTATTATTATTATTATTATTATTATTATTATTATTATTATAGGCCATATCTCCGTAACCTCTAAAGTGATCTATTGTGTGCGGCCCCTCGCCCTATGTGGGAAGGCTTTTAATGTAGCCTACACTCAGAAAAAGCATTTCCTTAAAACAAGAAACCAGTTTCTTTATATTAGAGTTACTGTTTTTTCCTTAGTATTACGGTAAATTTACTCAATTTGAGAAGTTTCTCCTTAATTCAGGTTCATGCTAAAAATAGTGCGTCATTAATTTGAGGAATTAAATTTACTCAATATAGGTAATAATTTTGTCAGTGCTTTTAAGACAAAGTTAATTGCTTTCCTGGCAAATATCGTCGCATAAAGACTACGGTTCTGGTTCTGAGATCGCAGGTTCGAGTCGGTTGGAGGTGGTTGGAGTATGGTAAGTCAATTATTTCAATTTAAATTTAAATTACAAGTTGTAAAACTAATTTCATATATGGTAAAACCTTAATCATCAAATACCATAAAATATAAATGAGATATTTTTTTTAAATACAATTTGAAAAATTACAATAAAACAAAAAATTAAAAAAAAAAGTTACCAGCTCTGGGTCTCGAGCTTTGCATCTTTCGACTAGCACTCCAGAGCTTTGCTCTGTCGCCCATTGCGACTGTTTGAACGCCGCGAGCTAAATGGCATACATATTTATTCCTTTCACGGCAAGTTAATTCTTCCTAAGAATAAAGAAAATAGTACTGAAAACTAATGAATTGTGTGTTCCTTAAACGGAGTCAAATCGTTTACTCTTATAAAAGTAGCCATGTCTTTGGAGCCATTTCAAGGTTATATTTCCTTAGAGTAATATACTTTTTTCTTAGCATCAAGGAATATTTTTTCTGGGTGTAGCCTTAGTCCACAATGCTAAGCAAGCATAGATTACTTTTGGCTTTACGAGAGAGTGTTGAATCACTAATAGGTCATTTTGGGAGTAAGGTTTAGGGTTGCCAATCATACTATAACATATAGTATTGCACTATTTTTTCGGTCGGCGTAGTCTATACTATTGGAAAAAATATATAATGCAAAAATACCATATTTCTTCAGCTATAAATATAAATATGTTTCACTACCTTTATACAGAAATAACAATATTAAATGAAATATTCTTTAAAGTAAAAGGTCGTAGTGAATTTGTAATCAAGTATGGTAAAATATTTTTAAAAATACTGAAATGAATTACTAAATTGGCTTAAATTATATCAGTTCTTTTCTCTATTCCTGCAACTTCTGCAATCACAGAAAGAATTTTTTCTATTATGAATGTGAAATGGTGAGATTAGAGAATATGCTGGCAACGCTAGTAAGGTCCCATGTTCTACCAAAAAGAGGTGAACAGGCAAAGAAGGCCTTCATCGCTTTGTTGATATCAATGAAAAAATTTGCATTCCAGTTGAGTGTTTTGTCAAGATATGTAGCTTTACCGGAAAATTGTAGTCCTGTGTCGCTCAAAGTGAGTTTAATAGTAGATAACTTTTTCCTTCGAGTAAATGGAAAAATAATAGTCTTTGCAGAATTAATAATTAGTTCTTTATCTTCACACAATTTTTGTATGATCCGTAGGGCTTGTTGTATGCGTTTGGTGATAGTTTCGTCATATATGTAGCTCTGTTATGCAGATTATCAGATCATCTGCCTAGCCTTGCGTTTCAAAAGCTTGGCTGTTTAGTGTGAAAAGGGTTCGTCTATAGCTGTAGTCCACAAAATTGGACGGAGTGCATCCTCTGGGGGCATCCCCTTGTGGATGTTATCGATTCTATCGTGCCTCCTAATTCCATACTGATGTTTCGTGCTCTTAACATCGATCGATTTATGATTGGGCTTACACGCTGGGTTAGCAAGGCATCTTTTACTGCCTTATATGATGCGTTATCAAAAGCCAATGAAATATCAATGAAGGAGCAAAGGGGTATATTTTTAGACTTCAGGGATTTCTCAATTTTTGAAGTGTGGCTACGAATGTCAGTCTCCGCGGATTTGCCTCGTTGATAGGCAAACTGGTTCTTGTTCAGAGGCCGTTACTTTAGGTTGACTTTTCTGATATACTGATCCAGTGTTTTCTCCATTTCTTCGTAGGAGAAAGGAACTAAGACTAATTGGTCGGTAAGATGACGGTAATTGTTCCGGCTTACCCATTTGGGGTAGAAACACGACCTTAATCTAAGACCATCTGCTGGAAATGTAACCCAGCAAGAGCAAAGCTCTATAGAGTTTAGAGAGGACGGGGGCTATGTGTACAAAACCGCGTGTCGTGGTTCTGCAAAACCTCGTAACTGACTTTTGTGCCAAAAAAGATATTTTCTCACCGGAAGCTACTGGAATTAAGCCCTTATCCATTCGTACTAAAATATCGGTACTTAGATATAAGAAGAAGAGATAATTAGGGATAAAAGAGAGAATCGTTTTGAAATAAGACAAGGTTTACTCTCTCCTATAAAATTAAGGCAACGTCACATACGAGGTTTTGCATTTTCTTGATACGCGGTTTTGTACTTTAAACGACGATGTACATACATATGTTCATATGCATATTGGTGCTTGGAAAAGTTAACGTTCGTTCTGTTTTTCAACTCTACCGATATTTTTGTATCCGTATACAAATAATATGTACAACTACAAGACCTGATAAAGTCGTTCAGTTATATGGGTATATCGCTACAACTTTTGATTTTGGTGATTATGCATAGTATCTTAGGTACATGGTCAAAATCTCTATATCTGTTGGGTATTTTTCAAAAGAAAATATTTGTATGATAATAAGAGTTACTGTAGTGTTTTGTCCGACCTGAAACAATACCCGCTCGTTGTAATCCTAAAACTAGCTAAAACACCAGTGAGTCAAAGCGATGATTGCGCATGGTTTTTTTTTCTTTTGCACGGTGTATTTCCTTTACTGAATGTGTTTAGACGCTGATAAATTTTTTCAGATAATCTTAAGTCAATAAAATTTATAAAAATAGGGTTGCCAATTCATAGATTAGATTAATAAAAATATATAAAGTAGTAATTCTGGATTATTAAAATTTAACTAAGTTTTCCTTTTATCCACGTAACTTTTGTACCGTTTGATTTTTGAAAATGGCATTGAAGTACTATATTCTATATAACATACATACAGAAATTTAGTATCTGAAAGAAAACTCAAGAAAAAAAAAGATTATTCCGCTTGCACACTTATTTATCGATAAGTGAATGGTGTTTTATGCTAAAAAATAATTGTTCGACACCTGTATGTGTTCATAAATTGGTTTTAAGGCGAAAGTTATCATAGGTCAAAATTTTAGGCAGCTACACAGGAATACGATCAAAAGTTGTTTTGACCCGACCAGGTGTCTTATATGTATTTACTTGGTATCCGAGGCTTTTTGGGTCCGCTGATTACGAATAAGAAGTCAGATGTTCAAAATTCAAAATTATGGATCCAATTTAGTTTTTAATTCTTATAAGATTTGGTACCTTTGCTCGCTATATTGGATCTGGAATTTTGAGCTTTGAAAATTTGACTTCATATTCGTAATCAGCCACTTCAAGAACCAAGATAAAAATAAATTTAAAAATTTTCTCACATAAAGTTCGTTATGTTTTTTGAGGCTAAAAAAATCTGACGTCATGGACGCCTGATTCGTGTTCAGCGACCCCAAAAAACATATTGAACACCTAGTTTGGTCAAGAGAGTTTTTTTATTATAAGGTGAAATCGGTTAGTTGAGTGTGCCACAACTTTTTTTTTGTAAATGTCGAAAATCAAGAGCTCTACAGATATGCCCATATACAAGTTATACTTCTTAATACTGCGTGCGTAAATTTCACAGGAGACATAATTTTCAACATCTTATTGATTTCTAAACATACTTAGTGAAAAATATCTCTATGTTTGTTATTTACACACAGTTATACGCAGCAGGTTTTTAATGAGAAGCTCTTTTAGGGCTGTAGCTGAGTGCGCAGAAATGCTTGCTGTCAGAGGCAACATGTTTAAATGATAATGAAAATTGCTGTGTCTCCGAGCTATGAAAAAGGATCTGTGAAGTGCAGAACATAAGCGTATTCAAACGAAAAAATTCGGCAAAAAAAAGTTTGTTTAAAGTATCAAAAGTGAGGATAATATCACCAAATCACTGTTGAAAATATTAATGAGGCAATGGCCTCATCAAAAAAAAATCACTTTTATTACTTTCCAAATTTGAATTTGGTAATATTAACCAATTCTTGGTAGATTTTTTTCTCAGTGTTATGATGGTACATATATATTCTAGGTTTAGAGGAGGACGAGGATGAATGTGTGTATATACACTAGGGTGGTCCAAAATAAGTAAAATCGGATTTTTAATGCTCTCACCCCTAGGATTGTTCTATATTGAAAAAAGTATACCCCTATTTTTTTATTTTGAAATCATAAAATATTTAGAGGTCGCTGAAAGCGCCTAAAGTTTTCCATGTATTTTATATGGGAAACAAATAACTTTTCGTGGAAATGGTGTGGAATTCTTGAAAATTAATATTTTTCGATCAGAAAACTCTGGTTCTCTCCAGGAGACTTCCAATAACAATACCCAATTGTTTATTTGACCATTTTTTAATATTAAAGATATTTTATTTATCCCCCATTGCATTTCATGGCATTTTCTAGGGATTTTGGAGGAACTCTAATATATAGTTACTACGAAAAAATGGTTAAAAAAATAATTGGGTATTTTTACTGCGAATCTCCTGAAGGGAAACAGAGTT